>NC_045448.1:4443041-4584448 GCF_002776525.5 Piliocolobus tephrosceles | reverse complement strand
TGGAGAGGATGTGGAGAAATAGGAACACTTTTACACTGTTGGTGGGATTGTAAACTAGTTCAACCATTATGGAAAACAGTATGGCGATTCCTCAAGGATCTAGAACTAGATGTACCATATGACCCAGCCATCCCACTATTGGGTATATACCCAAAGGATTATAAATTATGTAACTACAAAGACACATGCACACGTATGTTTATTGCGGCACTATTCACAATAGTAAAGACTTGGAATCAACCCAAATGTCCATCAGTGACAGACTGGATTAAGAAAATGTGGCACATATACACCATGGAATACTATGCAGCCATAAAAAACGATGAGTTTGCGTCCTTTGTAGGGACATGGATGCAGCTGAAAACCATCATTCTTAGCAAACTATCACAAGAAGAGAAAACCAAACACCGCATGTTCTCACTCATAGGTGGGAACTGAACAATGAGCTCACTTGGACTCGGGAAGGGGAACATCACACAATGGGGCCTATCATGGGGAGGGGGGAGGGATTGCATTGGGGAGTTATACCTGATATAAATGATGAATTGATGGGTGCTGACGAGTTGATGGGTGCAGCACACCAACATGGCACATGTATACATATGTAACAAACCTGCACGTTATGCACATGTACCCTAGAACTTAAAGTATAATAAAAATAAATAAATAAAAAAAAATAAAATCTCATCTCTTTCTAAAAAAAAAAAAAAAAAAAAAGCAATTTCTCATCCCAAGTTTTGTTCTAAGATTGCAGAATTCATTCCTATTTTCAGGCTTCACTTCTAATTCCATTTATCTTGCTATTTCCATCATATCTTCAGTTACTTTCTCTACTGAAGTCTTGAACCCCTCAAAGTCATCCATGAGGGTTGAAGTCATGTTCTTCCAAACTTCTGTTAGTGTTGATATGTTGACCTCTTCCCATGAATCACAAATGTTCTTAGTGGCATCTAGTGTAGTGAATCCCTTCCAGAAAGTTTTCCATTTACTTTGCCTACATCCATCAAAGAAATCACTATCAGTGGTGGTGATGGTCTTATGAAACGTATCTCTTAAGGAATAAGACTTGAAAGCAAAAATTAATTATGATATGTAGACTTCAGAATGGGTGTTGTGTTAGCAAGTATGAAAACAACATCAATCTCCTTGTACATCTTCATCAGAGCTCTTGGGTAACCAGGTGCATTGGCAATACCCAGTAATATTTGAAAGAAATCTTTGAGCATTAGGTATCAATAGTTGGCTTAAAATATTCAGTAAACCATGCTGTAAATAGATGTGTTGTCATCCAGGCTTTACTTTTCCATTTACAGAGCACAGGAGGAGTAGATCTAGCACAATTCTTAAGGGCCTTACAATTTTCAGAATGGTACATGAGTATTGGTTTCAACTTAAAGTCACCAAATGCATTACACTAACAAGAGAGGCAGCCTGTCCTTTGAAGTTAGGAATTGACTTCTCTTCTTAGCTATGAAAGTCCTAGATGGCATCTTCTTCCAATAGAAAGCTGTTTTGTCTACATTGAAAATCTGTCATTTAGGATAGTGCCCTTCATCAAGGATCTTAGCTTGAACTTTTGGATAACTTGCTACAGCTTCTTCATTAGCACTTGCTACTTCGTGTTCTATTTTTATATTATGAAAATGGCTTTTTCCCTTAAACCTCATGAATCAGGCTCTGCAAGCTTCAAACATTTCTTTTGCCACTTCCTCACCTCTCTAAGACTTCATAGAGTTAAGCAAAATCGGGGCCTTGCTCTGGATTAGGCTTTGGCTTAGATAATGGTGTGGCTGCTTTGGTCTTCTGTCCAGATCACTCAAACACTTTCCAAATTAGCAGCAAGACTGTTTCCTTTCTTATTGTTCATGTGTTCACTGGAGTAACACCTTGACTTTCCGTCAAGAACTTTGTGTTTGCACTCCCCAGTTGGCTAACTGGTGCGAGAGTCCTAGCACTTGGCCTGCCTTGGCTTTCAACATGCTTTCCTAACTAAGCTTGATCATTTTCAGCTTTTGATTTAAAGTGAGAGACATGTGACTCTTCGTCTCACTTGAACAGTTATAGGGTTATTAGTTGGCCTAATTTAAATATTGCAGTGTCTCAGGGACTAGGGAGGCCCAAGAAGAGGCAGAGAAATGGGGGAATGACGAGTTGTGGAGCCGTCAGAACTGCCCAGCATTTACTGATTAAGTTAACCATTTTATATAGGCATATTTTGTGGTGTCCAAAAGCAATTAAAATAGTATCATCGAAGGTCACTGATTCTGATCACAGATCATTATAATGACATAATAATGATGCAAATGTTTGGAATATTTCTGGAATTACCCAAATGTGACACACAGACACAGTGTGAGTACATGCTGTTAGAGGGTGAAGCTGATAGACTTATTTGTCACAGGGTGGTGACAAAACTTTCATTTGTTAAAAAAAAAAAACCCCACAAACTACACGCAAAACACAATAAAATGAGTTGTGCCTTACTTACCTACAAATAGCAAACTGCCCTTTCTTCCCCCTTTATCCCATGCTGTGGTTCTCCACTGACATCAGCATCCATGTAACTTCAGTCATCTCATACACAATGCAGGATAATCCTGACAGGCACTGATTGGCCATCCAAGAGCCATTTGGGGGAATACTCAGGAGAAACTGTGCATCACAGTGGGATGACTTAAGCAGCATTCATAGGCCTGCCTCATCTTTCTTGTTATTTTCTCCTGGACTTCCCTAGTATTTACAGTTTCTGTTAGTAGATTAGCCCCTTTGTCTATGATTTATCCACTAGGCTATGTCAAAGTGGAGAGTGCTAGAGTCAACGTAGAGAGCTGTCTTGGAGTCTAGTCCATGAAATACCTCAGTGAATTTTTGAACAGGGACAACCAATAAGTTATTGAAATGCAGACAGATCCTTGAAAATTAGGTAAGAGTACATTTTGTGTTTTAGAGACCTGGAGGAAAGAACTAAACCTTCTGAGATATGGGTCTGGTCACAGGAGAATGGACTCAAGGTGAAGGATAAAAGCAAAAGGCGTGGGGACAGTGGAGCGAGAAAAACAAACCTAAAAACAAAGCTGGTGTTGCCGGACATGAGGAATCCCTGAAAACAAATATCCACCTTTGATCACATCAAGGACTATTCCAGGCACAGATATTCATGACCAGTGCATTCAGTTGGAAGTTCTGCATAAAGACCTACTACACGGGCACTAACTCGTACATTCAAAGTTACAGATAATGGGACCACAGGCACCCTGAAACACTTGGTGGTGGGCCCCCAGACTTGTCCCAGCTGTCCTGGCAGAGCCTAGAGAAAGCTTCTACTCCCCCACTCTCCACCACTGGACACCTTCATTATACATGGACCACACTTCTGTGGGCACGAATAGAAAGACCCAAACCAGACATGGAAATTCTAACTATTCACAGCATCCACTACCTTTTTCATTCATTCAAGAAATTGTTGTTGAGTGCATACTTTGGGCCAGGTCCTGCTTTAAGTACAGAGCATCAAGTAGTAAACAAAACCGAAAAAAACAGATTCTCTGGTGTCTGACTAGCCACTACAGGCAAGGCACATGCAAGGAAAGATGTATCAATACTGCCCCAGAGAAGCATATGGTCTAGTGGACAATAATATACATGTGCATGAGTAAGCATATCTCAGGCGTTCGAGTGTCCCTGAAAGACGGGCAGGAGCGGGCGGGAGGAAGATACTCTGTTTGCAAGTGACAGTGGATATTCCATACCGGAGGGAGCCTGGGAGCTGGACCTTGACTACATGAAGAATATGCGTGTGGGAAATAGAGTCACAGCTTCCCATAAGGAGCAATTTGTCTATGCCACATCGGAAGGGTAGAAAAGAAGAGAAGTGTATTGGAGAAGACAAATTCGTAGATGATCAGAGCTTAAGGAGGGGGAACAAAAACAGTGGGAAGCTGGTTTGGGTCAGACCGTGCCCAGTCTGAAGTCTCAGCTTCAGCATCAGCAGAAGCAGGTCTGATGGGAGAAGGGGAGGCAGATTTTTGTTTTTGAGAATAACGAGTTTTGCAAATAGATAACCAAACATAATTAGTATAATTTGATAAAACTGAAAGTCAGTAGAGCTTAAAGGGACAAATATATAAAGTGACCTTTGTACTTAAATCCAATAATATTGTCATTTTGTTGTATTATTATTTTATTTTGACAATTATTAAGCAACCACTAACTCACTGACCTCTCTTTTATCCTCAGATAGTAAAGAGCTAAAGTTTACTGTACTTTAGTCTGAATGATCTGAAATCCCAAGATGCTAATATTTTTAAAACAGATGATATATAAAAATACACTTCTCTTTTATTTAGGAAAAATAAAGGCATAAACAACCCAAGACATTATGTGCCAAGGAAGGGGCCTGACAGTTCCCTGACGTGTGGGTTGTGATGTCCATTTGTCAAGTCCACCTTTCATTCAGTAGGAAAACAAGAATCGTGATTCTTTGATATCTGTACACCCAAACATGTGTGATTGACTTCTATGAGTGTGCAAGACCTAAATTATATTAATTATACTACTTATATTAATCTTGCTTCTTCGAAATTGCTATTGATTAATAAACCACCTAGTTGCACTTCTGATTTTCTAACCAATCTCCCTGTAAATTAAACACAGAATACACACACACACACACACACACACACACACACATTTTTTCGAGAACCAAGAAACCACTGATTAGTAGTATGAACACTTTAATAGAGTGCTGCTTTAAAAAATTTCAATCAAACTTAAAACCATACTTATTTAAATAAATTCTGCAAGCCACTTTAAGCTGTGGAAATTTAAGGTTGTCAATATATTGAATCCTAATTAAGCATTAGAAGTACAAGTATATTGGCAAAATATTACACATGTAAAACGAATCTCTTGGGTTTTACATTTATGACCAAGAACAAATATGGTCCTTGAAATGTGCTACTAAAACCACACAGTGTCTATTTTTATGAATCCAAATTGCTTCGTATCATTGTTAGAGGAAGTGAGTTAGACTCATGCCCCTTTGACATTTGCAAGGCCCGTGACCGGACAGAAATCAGCAAGAGCTCCTTGTTCCTCAAACCCTCATGGTTTCATCACCAACTCCTCAGATCGTTTTGAAGACAGTGCTCACTGAAAATAGCCAAGAGGGGCCAGAGAGGGAGAAGATGCGTGTCATTATAAAGAGAAGAACGGGAGAATGAGTGAATCAAATATGCTCTTGAAGATGGTAAATAATCCACTCACAGCCAGTTTCTCTAAACTTCTTCAGGTGGTAAGCTGGAAAATACTACAGTGTGCACTGATCAATCTCCTGTCTAAAATATTTTTTTCAGTAACATTTGTGATGGTTTACACAGGAATCTAATTATAAAGAGACACCTCAATAGTTTAATGATAAACTGTACTTTATTTAAAAAAACAAGTGTTGAAAATAAAAATCTCAAAAATCCTGCCAAAATTAAACATTTGGTTTAGCAAAATATTGACTACATGTGATCATCATATACAGATTTAGCCATCATGTCCTATGTTGCTAAATCTTCTCTCAGTTTTCAAGCTGATGTCAAAAAAAGATTGAAATAGTAGTTTGTTGTAATAATAAATAAATTGATAAAAGTAATTGTGTTTGTGCTACACTACTGTTGTCTTCTCTTTTATTGTTAAGTTCTGTTTGTTTTTAAAATGCAGTGTACTGTCAAGCAATTAGAAAACACATTCATACATGAGCAAAATATTTTTAAATTATTATTGCCATTTTAAACATCTGACACTAAGTTTGGACTGCTATAAAAAAAAAAGTGCCATAGTCTGGGTGGCTTAAACAATGCACATGTATTTCTCACAATTCTGGAGACCTGGAAGTCTAAGACTAAGGCACCTGCGGATTCACTATTTGGTGAGGGCCCACTTCCTGGTTCATAGGCAGCTGACTTCTCCTTGTATCCTTACATGGCAGAAAGGGGTGAAAAAAGTCCTCTGGGGTCTCTTTTATAAGGGCCCTAATACCATCTATTAGGGTTCCACCCTTATGACCTAACCATCTCCTGCAGCTCCACCTTCTAGTGCCATCACACTGGGGGTTAGGATTTCAACATATGAATAAGGCGGGTGAGCATGAACATTTATTGCAATGCCATGGACAACTTTATTATGTAAACAAAATATATGGATATTATTTTGCTACACACAACTTAATTTGACTTAAAACACTTAGTATGTTCTATATTGTCAACTACTCTACTTGAATGGTGAAAGAGAATGACATTCTTCAAAATGGTAACACTTTGAAGTAGCTCACTTCAAAGAAAAAATATTTTGTTTAAAATATGTTCTAAAAAGTTAAGAAACAAAAAAAGGTAGTCTTACGTTGGTATCATTTGTAGTATGGCAGAATTTCTAACCAAAGGATTATTTAAGGCCGTGAAAACAGTCAAAGTTAGAAAATAATGTTTTTTTTTTTTTTTTTTAATGGAGGGAGTTTCTTTGGTGTTTCTAAGTCAGAATATAGCTTTTCTGCTTAAATAATAGGGTTTTTGCCGAGTCCAGTGGCTCTTGCCTGTAATCTCAGCACTTTGGTAGTCCAAGGCAGGTGGATTGCTGAGTGAAGAAGTTCAAAATCAGCCTGGGAAACATACTGACTAAAAATAAATAAATAAATAGCTGGGCTTGATGGCATGTGCCTGTGGTCACAGCTACTTGGGAGGCTGAGGTAGGAGGATGCTTGAGCACTGGAGGTCAAAGCTTCAGTGAGCCATGATTTTGCCACTGCACTCCAATCTGAACAACAGAGCAAGACACTGTCTCAAAAAATAAGGGGGGTTTCCAAAAGTATAGATATTAAGCATTATTTTTTTCTGATTTGGGCAACGATGGAATGGCATCGCTTTAGGAGAGGATGTCAGTGGGCAGTCGTATCCAGGCTGGCTGGTGGCAAGCAAGGGAATGGACCAGGAAAACCATGACAAGGAGGTTCACTTCTAGGCTTGCAGCAGATTTTAAGAATCAAAGCACAAAGTTTGCAAATTTGCATGGGTTATGAAGTATGTATGAAGAACAGACAGAAGAGAGGAATTGCAGACAAATAAAGAAATAAAGACCCTACAGAAAGCAACACTCACAGATTTACAGCAAGAGAAGTAAATCTCTAGTACTATCCCAACACCAAGTCGTGACAGAGACAATCTGTGATTTTCTGGCCACAACTTTTGTATTTTTTCTCAGTAATATCAACATCCACAGAGTTTCCTAATAAATCAGGCAGTTTCAGACGTCTTTGCCATTGTACATTTTCCTTGTGTTACATGTGCATTCCTCCATCCTCCATGTAGCCAGAGCAGCCATTCAACAGTCTGGATGGGAACTCTCAAAGCCTAGGGGCTATTTAAAGGCTTGTCTAAGTAACTGAGTCCTCAGTCATGCTCTCCATCCAAAATTTTACATGAAAAATTGCAAGATTATAATTGACACACACTATGTCTACAACATATATAACATGGCTTGGCTGTTTGCCCCCACCCAAATCTCACCTTGAATTGTAAAAATCTAATCCCCACATGCTGTAGGAGGTAACCGGTGGAAGGTAATTGGATTGTGGGGGTGGGTCTTTCCCATGCTGTTCTCATCATGCTGAATAAGTCTCACGAGATCCAATGGGTTTATAAAGGGGAGATCCCCTGCACATACTCTCTTGCCTGCCGCCATGTAAGATGTGACTTGCTCCTCCTTGCCTTCCACCATGATTGTGAGGTCTCCCCAGTCATGTGGAACTGTGAGTCAATCAAACCTCTTTCCTTTATAATTACCCAGTCTCAGTTATATCTTTATTAACAGCAGGAGAACAGACTAATACAATACACATTATGTCAATTTCATTATCTAATATGTTTATGTCTTAATTTCTAAATATTTCATTATATTCATAACCAATTCAGATGCTTGTATTTCCTTAGTTTCATACTCACTTAGCCAATTTTCCATAAGGGTTGCTGAGAAAGCACAGCCAACCATAACATATCTCAAAAGCAAAATTATGCAATTCCTTTCAAACTTAAAGCAAAACAAATAATTGTATATAGATATGTAGATATGGATTCACTGAGTGCATCTTACAAAATCTGTGTGTTGGGTGTGGAGAGTTGTCTACACAGATGCCCTGAGGATTTGTAAACAGCCCTGCTCCCCTTGGGAACCTGGTTAACAACTCATTATTGGACACTGCTTAGGTGTCAACTCTTCTGAAAAGCCTTCCCTAATCCCCTCAGATGGTGACTCTTTTCACTCGATTTCTCCCGTATCTGCCACATTCTGCTGTAATTATTACACTGTGCTTCTCCTCCCAGATTATGGCTTCTTGGCATTAGTATCTACATTTTATTCTTTCTTTTATTCCCAGAACCTGTCCAAGATCCTAAAAAACGTATACAGCTTAGTAAATATTTGTTGAATTTAGACAAAACTACCAACACCAAAACAAGAATTAAAAAAACTAAAAGGAAAGACAAGACATTTCAGTACTTAAAAAATTTAGCAACAAGACCAAAGCATAGATGGAAGGTTTGTTTCTTAGCCAGAGAACTTTTGCCATCTTTTTTTCTTAGCTAGAGGAATTTTGCCAAGTGCCTAAGTTTAAAAAAAAAAAAAAAAAAAAAAATCAATGAGCTCTTATCACTTAATCAACTTGTATTGAGAAGTTACTCTTTAAAATGGCCTATCCTCTCTAGTGAGGACAGAGAAACAAGTAAAATATCCTCAGAAAGTTTATAGCCAGTAGTGAAAATCTAATGAAAATATAAACCTTAATATTTGACAAATAGTACAGTAATGAAATATTCACAACAGTTTGGGAGAAGAGTTTCTAGGAAAAGGCTCAAGGTAGCTTAAGGCAAGTAAGATTTGCACTGTGTATTGAAGAATAAACAGAACTCCACTGGCTTGGAACAGAGACAGACAAGGCAGAAAAATATATAAGCAAAGGTAGAATGAAGTGGGAATTTCCAAATAGTCTCACATGACTGGAAGGAGAGCTAGCCACCACAGGAAATGAAAGCATATGCGTGATTGGCCCCCAGTGATAGGGTCTTGCTGAACTTGTATTTCGTTCTATAGCAAACCATCAAATGTCTCATTTTTGCATACAGATACATGTGTACTTGTAGGAGTACTTACAAAGATGTAGCTCTCATATAGGAACATAAATTAAACAGTAACTTATCTAATAGACACATAAATATGGATGGTTAAAGAGGGTGAATTCTGAAGCCAGTTCATTTGAATTCAAATTCCGACTCTTCTCCTTAATAAATGAATAATCTTGGACATGTTACTTAATCATTTTATGCCTCGGTTTACTAATATGAATGAATGAGATGTTATTAATGACCTCAGTGAAATATTGTGTTAAATCATGTAAAATCCCTGGAAGAAGACCTGGCAAAAATTTTCAATCAGTTGTATTCATGGTCTTTCCATAAAGCATGTGAGCAGCTCAGAGCAGGAATGGTTCCTTGCACTCACGTTTCCATCTCTCAAATAAACAAGCAGTTTCAGACTCCTCTGTACTCCTGGGTTTTGCATCTAAAGATTCAGCCAATCACAGACGAAAAATGTTCTGAAAAAAAAGGATGGTTGCATCAACACTGAACATGTTTAGAGTGTTTTTATCTCATTATTCCTTAAACAATACAGTGTAACAATTACATAGCACTTATGCTGTATTATAGTGTAATCTAGAGATGACTTAAAACATAGTAGAGGATATGCATAGATTGTGTAGAAATACTGTGTTATTTTATATTGAGGACTTGAGCATCTGCTGATTTTAGCATCCACTGGGGTCATGCAACCAATCCTTCGCTGATAGTAAAGGAAGATTGTATAGGAATTTAGCCAATGTATGTTAAGAATCTGATAGAGGAAAATACTAAACATGTCTAGATAAACTTACTTTTTGGGGGAATTAATCTGTCCACTTCCTGCATCTTAAATCTTTTTTATTAAAGCTGTGTAAAACCATTTTGCATTCCATATGATGGCAGGTCTCCCCTGGCTCTGCATTTGGCCACTCTCTAGTTCCTCAGTTTGTAATGTTTGAGGTAATTCACTATTTCCCTGAGACCTAATCGTTTATCCTGCTAAGTTCTGCAACGCTTTTCAGTGCAGCTCCATCATCTATCAGCATTTCCTGTCCCTATTCTTACTCTGCAAATACATTAGGTTAAAGGACATGTTATGTCTGCATTCTAAAACCTAGCATAATGCTCTGCACAATCATGTGCAAAGTTAGCACAGTAACTGCTAACTGTTAGCAGAGTAACAAGTATGTTCAAAGTTAGCAGAGTAACTAAACAGTCTCAAGAAATAGTGAATAACCTCAGACATTACAAACTGAAGAACTAGAGAGTGACCAAATGCAGAGCCAGGGAAGACACCACTGTCATATGGAATGGAGACAATTGTTGGATGGACCCAGTGGGAGGTAATTGAATTATAGGGGAGGGTCTTTCCTGTGCTGTTCTTGTGACAAGATCTGACGGTTTTATAAGGGGAAGTTTCCCTGCACAAGCTCTCTCTTTTGCCTGCCACCATCCACATAAGATGTGACTTGCTTCTCCTTGCCTTCCACCATGATTGTGAGGTCTCCCTAGACATGTGGAATTGTAAGTCCATTAAGCGTCTTTCTCTTATAAATTGCCCAGTCTGGGATATGTCTTTATTAGCAGCATGAAAACAGAGTAATACAGTAAATTGGTACCAGTAGAGTGGGGCACTGCTGAGAAGATACCCAAAAATGTGGACGTGACTTTGGAACTGGGCAACAGGCAGAAGTTGAAACAGTTTGGAGGGCTCAGCAGAAGACAGAAAAAATGTGGGAAAGTTTGGAACTCCCTAGAGACTTGTTGAATGGCTTTGACCAAAATACTGATAAGGATATGGACAATGAAATCCAGGCTGCAGTGGTCTCAGATGGAGATGAGGAACTTGTTAGGAACTGGAGTGAAGGTGATTCTTGCTATGTTTCAGCAAAGAGACTGGAGGCATTTTGCCCCTTTCCTAGAGATTTGTGGAACTTTGAACATGAGAGAGATGATTTAGGGTATCTGGTGGAAGAAATTTCTAAGCAGCAAAGCATTCAAGAGGTGACATGGGTGCTATTAAAGACATTCAATGTTATAAGGGAATCAGAGCATAAATGTTTAGAAAATTTGCAGCCTGACAATGTGACAGAAAGGAGCATCCCATTTTCTGAGGAGAAATTCAAGTTCACTGCAGAAATGTGCAAAAGTAATGAGGAGCTGAATGTTAATCCTCAAGACAATGGGGAAAATGTCTCCAGGGCATGTCATAGCCCTTTATGGCAGTCCCTCCCATCACAGGCCTGGAGGACTAGGAGGAAAAAATGGTTTTATGGGCCAGGCCAAGGGTCCCCTTGCTCTGTGCAGCCTAGGGACTTGGTGCACTGTGTCCCAGCCACTTCAACCATGGCTAAAAGGAGGCAAGGCACAGCGTGGGATGTTGGTTCAGAAGGGTACAAGCCCCAAGCCTTGACAGCTTCCACACGGTGTTCAGCCTGCAGGTACACAGAAGCCAGGAATAGAGGTTTGGGAACCTCTGCCTAGATTTCAGACAATGTATAGAAATGCCTGGATGCCCAGGCAAAGTTTGCTGCAAGAGTGGGGCTCTCATGGAGAACCTCTTCTAGGGCAGTACAGAAGGGAAATGTGGGATTGGAGCCCCCTACATAGAGTCCTCACTGGGGCACTGCCTGGTGAAGAGGGCCACTGTCATCCAGACCCTGGAATGGTAGATCCACAGATAGCTTGCAACGTATTCCTGGAAAAGTCATAGACACTCTTTGGAAGGCCATGAAAGTAGTCAGGAGTGGGGCTATCCCCTGCAGAGCTACAGAGGTAGAGCTGCCCCAGACCATGGGAACCCACCTCTTGCATCAGTGTGACATAGATGTGAGATATGGAGTCAAAAGAGATGATTTTGGAGCTTTAAGATTTCATGCCCTACTGGATTTTGGAACTGCATGGGACCTGTAGCCACTTTGTTTTGGTCAGTTTCCGCTTTGTTTGGCCATTTGGAATGGCTATATTTATTCCATGCTTGTACGTCCATTGTATCTAGGAAGTAACTAACTTGCTTTTGATTTTACAGGCTTATAGGTGGAAAGGGCTTGCCTTGTCTCAAATGAGACTTTGGACTGTGGACTTTTTAGTTAATGCTGAAATGAGTTAAGATTTTGGGAGGCTGTTGGAGAGGCATGATTGATTCTGAAGTGTGAAGACATGAGATTTAACAAGGACCAGGAATGGAATAATATGGTTTGGCTCTGTGTCCTCACCCAAATCTTATTTTGAATTGTATTCACATAATTCCCACATGTTGTGGGAGTGACCTGCTGGGAAGTAATTGAAGTAAAGGAGTGGGTCTTTCCTGTGCTGTTCACGTGATAGTGAATAAGTCTCATGAGATCTGATGGTTTTATAAGGGGGTGTTTCCCTGCACAAGCTCTCTTTTTTTGCCTACCACCATCCACATAAGATGTGATTTGCTCTTCCTTGCCTTCTACCATGATTGTGAGGCCTCCCCAGCCATGTGGAATTGTAAGTCCATTAAACCTCTTTCTTTTGTAAATTGCCCAGTCTAGGGCAGGCCTTTATTAGCAGCATGAAAATGGAGTAATACAATGCTTTTTAACTCTTTGTAGAGAATGACCCACATGAAGATGTGACAGGTCGTGTCAACTGCACTGCTGATGCTCTTTACTATTTACTTTCTAGGTGGAAGATTATGATGCTTTCTACTCAATAGCAATTACTCCTTCCTGACTGATTTAGAGCTCTGTGGAGAGAGCAAGCTTCCCCTCTCTCTCTTGTGCTTCAGCAGCTCAAGTCTCAGATTCACTTCTGTGCTCTCTGCTTGGTGCTTCTCCCTACCTCTTCCTTTGGCTCCCTCATTCTTTTATCTCTGAGACTGAGGGAACTTCCATGCCTTTTTCATGAGAATCAATGTGCAAAATTCCTCGGAACACCCCAGAAGGAAAGTGGTCAACACAACCACAGATGTAGTTTAGTCATGTGAGGAAGACAAATGAGTCAAACCAGCCTTAGATTAGTCCCTGGCTCTGCCACTTCACAGGGCAGGTCACCAGGTAGCATGAATGTCTGACCTTGTCGGAGAAAATGAAAAGAACAGATGAGCCTGTTGGAAAGACTTGAAAGACTTAGAAACACATCAATATCTGTGGGAAATATTTTGATAAGAGGTGTTTCTGAAGCTGACTGTCTAATTTAAGAAGAAAAATATCTTGAAGAACAACTCTGAGTTTAGATGAATATTTTATAGAAAAATATTCTTATAAATTAAAAATAAATATATATAATCTTCCTGTTTTTACCAAATTAGTTCATGTTGGTCTTCTTCACAGAGATTTTTAGTTCTTAGAGGAAGATCTTCTCGTTTAACCATTGTATTAATGACTTGGAGTGAGCTTAATTTAATGATTGCATTTTTAAACCTTTTCAAATCTATTCATTAAACTTATGTGATTACACTAAAACATAAGCAAAAAATACTGTTAAATAATACCTAAGTAAAACAAACAGAAAAAGGAAAATAAAAATAATTCTGAATAACAACTTGAAAATTTCAGGAGATTATTATTTATTTCTAGTTATTATTTTTAAAATTTTAGTCTATTCTCTACTACTTTAAATTTAGTCAAGGAATTTGAAAGAAATAATTATTAAGGAAAAAAATCAGCTGCTCCGTACCTATAAATAAAGGTAATGATTGATTTTGAAAACGTTTCAGATGTTGGTGGTGAACATTTTCTGTTAGGCACCATACAATAAAATGGGCATTAAACAAATGCCTACTAGGCATTAAAACTATCTAGGAAACTAGTGATACCCACGAGATTTGCATGTGACAACACATGAGAATGAGATTGCTCTCAGAAAGAAGTCAGAGCCTCCGGAAAGCCGGTCCTTACATGGAAACATGCTGGTCAGGAGAAACTCCTACAACTTTGACCTCTGAAAATCAACAAAAGAAGAATCCAGGATGACCTTACAGCTATAGAAACTCCTTACAACGTTGTGGATTGCAAAGAACATGGGCTTTGGGGGCAGACATTCTTGCTTACTACCTTAGTATTATGACCCACTCAGTGGGTTTTCAGTAAATCACCTACTATGCCACTGATAACTCACCAGCAAAATTAGGATCATGCAGCCATGTTGTTCTTGAGTCTGCCACAATTTCGAGTACAAGATAGATTTCATTACTGGAAGTACCTATTGTTACTATTAAATTTTCGTAATATATTTCAAAAATAATAATGCTTCAATTGGGCTGCTGAGATATCCTGGTTCTATTCTATTTATTTTTCCAATGACAGGACAGATGCTTGAAAGCAAAGGCCCAATGTATCTTCCCCCACAATGTTGTACATAGTGAGCTGACATATATTTAAGTAGGTGAAAGTGTTTCACAGTGTCAAGTTCTGTACAAATGATGCCTAGAAAATCTTAGAAATGATTTGGCTTCGAGAATTTGAGCCACCTGCTTTGAGAGTACATCTGCTCCATACCTGCCAGATCCCATACGGTTCTGCAGTGTTTCTTCCCATTTAGGTAGCTCACTCAGTGATCACTCAATGGGAGCCACTGGTGTTTCTTCAAAGACCCTTCCATCCTCTTAACCAAACAACACTTGAAGTCCAACTGTGGGTCTTTGTGTCCCTTAAACCTAAGCTTGATCCAGAATGTACCTCCCTGAAGGATTTGTCTTCAGGCCCATATGCAGCCAATACTCAAAGGTGACACGAACCCACCACCATGTTGCTGTCTTTAGTTCCTTGTCTCTGTGAGCTACTGGTTCTTCCTCTGACAAGCCACTTATATTTAATAACAGAAGTGGACCTAAAACATAAATGTGTTCCCCTTTCCAGATTTGAGGAAATGTAATACTTAAGTCTCAATTATTACTTTTAATAGTTAAATAATTTTACAAGCCTGAAATCAGAGTTGCTGTCATGGTCAACTGATGACTGAGCTCCTGAATTTATTAACAAACAAGCAGTGCGAGTGTTTGCCAGGAAGCACACCGGTCCCAGGCGGGGTGGTCTGTGAGCAGCAGTTCTCCTCTGGGTCACCACATAGCATCCTCCAAAAAAAAACTCTGAATGTGACCAAAACCCCTTAGGATTATTAATAACTGGGACCTATAGATGTACCAAATCTGAATTTTTGTTGTCTATTAACACTACCTTTTGAAATTTTTCTACAGAAAAAAATAATAGTAATTGAGGGTATACCTTGACTAGAGTATGGAGAATAAGATTAATATGAGATGCAGTGTCCAGGATCAAGGCTTGAATCCTGGCTTTATCATGGGTTAGCTGGATAAACAAAGGCAATTTGTCTAGTTTTTCTGAGTCAGGTTTTCACTCTGAATATTGAGCATGTAATTATTTTCCTCATTAGCTTTTCATGGAATGACAATCGCAACAATCAAACAAAACATAAATAAAATTTTAAAATCCAGCACATTGCTTTTCTCATGGTAATTACTAAACAATTTTTTCTTCTGTTAACAGAAAGGTCAGCGTTTCCTTTCCATCTCTGGACAACTTAGATTTTTAGATAGTTATATTTTACAAAGAAGTCAAAAATTTCTTAAGACTTTCCATCAACTGGTCTTGGTTTAATTCCTTCAAGTCAGAGAGCATAAGTCTAATTCTTTTTTCCACTGCATTGTTGATGTGTGAAGTTAGTCATTTTTTATCCTCAGCCTCTTTTTCATCAAGCTAAGGGGTCAGAATTTTCTTAATCAGGTCTTAAAATATATGGTTTTAAATCTTGCACTATTGTAGTTATTTGAATTTGCACAGCTTTTGGTGTACTGATATCTCTCTTACAAGTGTGGACCTGGACTAGTGGAAGTATTCTAGCTGGAGGCAAAAGGCACTTTTTATGAGCCACAGCACCCACTCCCCCACTCTCCAGCCCAGGTATTTGGGGGCTGGTAAATGATGGAGACACATCAGAGAGGAGAAAAACATCTAATACACTGAAAAAAAATCTTCAGTATAAGGAGATAGATGAGTCCAAATCACCATCAAGTGAATTTCAAGGCCTGTGTTTATTCAGAACAGGGATTTCCCAAAGAAAGTCAGTTTGAAAGAGACAAAGAGGGGGTTGTCAATGGCATTTGTAAATTCAAAATCTCAGTGGATTGTTAGTCAAATAAAAGCCATCCATAGAACGCTGGGTATATTTAAAAGTTCTGCAACAGATAAATACCTGAATATGTCTAAGAATTTTTTTTTTTTTTTTTTTTTTTTTGAGATGGAGTTTCTCTCTTGTTGCCCAGGCTGGAGTGCAATGGCACGATCTCTGCTCACTGCAACCTCGGCCTCCCGGGTTCAAGTGATTCTCCTGCCTCAGCCTCCCAAGTAGCTGGGAATACAGGCATTTGCCACTACACCTGGCTAATTTTGTTTCTGCAGTAGAGATGGGATTTTTCCATGTTGGCCAGGCCGGTCTCAAAACTCCTGACCTCAGGTAATCTGCCTGCTTTGGCCTCCCAAAGTGCTGGGATTATAGGCATGAGTCACCGGGCGCAGCTATCTAAGGATTTTTTAAATGATAAAAACACCTGTGTAAAATTTAATAGTTATTAGATCCATAAACAGAATACAGTAAATGAGTAAATGTCTGTGTGAGCAGGAATGCAGCCTCTGCTGTGGGCTTCAGTGGGGATACAGAGACAGCACCCATGCATGGGCACACCTGACAGCCAGCCCTGGTGGAGCTGACGGGGGGGGGGGGGCCATCTTCCCCTCAGTGTTTCCCTAACCTAGCATGGAGGGTTGAACAACTTTGCACTTGGAGTCATTGCAACCTGAGATTTACATTCAGCTAAGTGACAGGTGCATCCTGGCAAGTTTTTCAAAATATATGAGCTTCATTTTCACATATGTACAATGGGATAGCAACGTTGATCTCAAAAATCATTGAAAGTGTGCACACACCCCCTCTTCCATGGGATCTCCCTTGTTCTTGTAAACAAACCCAGGGGAGGCCACTCATATTTGGTCTTTAAGTGACAAGAGGAAACCGTATGTGAACACGTGAACATGGCATATGAAGGCGGTTAACATCAAATATCCATCTTATTTTTGCTATTCAAAAAACGTTATGTTTATTTATTTTTTACAAATGATAAAAAAGTTATTAATAGTTTACAATAATCCTTTCAAGCACTTCATACCCAAGGTACGGTTCTGCATGCTGAGAGCACTGAAGCAAGCAAGCCAGAGCTCCAGAGGGGAGACAGATAATAAACAGGCAGACACATAGAAGATGAATTTTATATTGATGAACTCAGTGAAGAAACACAACCTGGAGGTGATACTTTAAAAAGTCAGAAGAAAGGAGGTGATGCTTGAGAAGAGACCTACCTGGCAGCAAGAGTACCGCCATTGCAAACACTGGAGATGGAGGCACACCATGATACGTGCTCCATGGGCTCACAGTTCATTGCAGGAAACAGCCAGGTTGAAAATGATACCAACAATCCCAAGGGCCTGTAAATGTGAATGAAGTGACTCCTGTTCATAGAGAACCCAGGTGGTCCAGCCACCCCGAAGGGGGCATGTGTTCACAGCTCATGAAAGTGCTGTGCACGAAATAAGAAAGTACAACTAATTGCAACTGGGACAAAGACCACGTCCTGTTTGTTAAGAGCCAGACACCGAGGCAGTGAAAAAGAAGGAAAGACAATTTACCCTGAGCCCATGATGGGCAGGTCATGCATTTGTTATTAGCTTGTTCTTTCTCATCTTTAGAATGTCGATACTAATACATGATACTCAATGTTATTTTGCTGTGAACATTTACTAAGAAAGTATCCATAAAATACTGTACAATTTTAAATGTGTACATCATATTCATATATCCACCTGTGTGCACATATATGTGTGAACCCACACATATATACACACGTAGATACGTGTATACATACATATATGTATATGTAAAATATCATACATATTCTCATTGATGTGGCATAATGTGTAAACATGAATTCACATAGCAGGCCTGGAAATATGATGAGAAGGATTTTTTTATTAAAAGCAAAGATAGATAGCTCAGTTTCTTGAATCCAAATTGGAGCATTTTATCTTAGACATTTTGCTAGTTTACTTACTACTGTAAAGATAATCCCTGCTACCTCGGGACAGGGGATGATGAAGTTTTCTTGTATGACTGATAAACATCAACAATTTTTAATGATACTTTGTGATGACTATAATATTTATGATAATTCAGATCTATCATTTTACATGTTTTCTTTTTATTTTATTTAACGTTAGTAAACATTTGTGATGTAAGTGAAAAAAAATTAAGTGTCTATGAAAAATAACCATGCCTTCAAATTATGTAAAAATATTGAGAACATTTCGGATTTCCTAGGTGATTTTAGCACAGATAGATTCAACACTAAACCCACATTAAGATAAAATGGCCAGAATTATTTTCAAGACATAATTATGTTTTTTTATTGCAAGCATAATTATTTTTAATTGTAATCAAATTTGTGGGAATGCATAAAAATGCAAGAGTACATGACCAGACCCTTATAATGCTTAGAAGATGGCAATTTCTGTGTAACAAACCATACTCATTGTGCTCTTGAAACTGCTTCCTTGTAGATGAAAAGTGGATCCAAGAGATTTTAGTAGGTATATTCTAGGTTCAGCTCATTATTTGGGGAATATATGAGATTTTCTTGAACACTTCAGGTCATTTTAACCTGAAAATGTGCCACTGTGAACTGAAGAGAATCCCACAAAAGGATTTCAGACCAAGCAGGTGGCATGATAACATGATTAAATCATTGATCTAGCTGAATGACTGCAGGCCATTAAGAAAGAAACTCCTATTGAACAAAATTAGCAAAATTCTTTCATTACTGGATAAAGATATAAGCAAGTGACATGGGTTACAATTTTAGCCTTGGGCTTCTTAATTTCTTTTTCTTGTAATTGGGAGGGTTCTATTACGGATCCTTATTTTAAATGATTTTTTAGTTAAAAGCAAAAAAAAAAAAAGTCCCCCAGCTTTTATACCACACTATGTACATGTATAAACGTGCATATATATATAAGCATGCATACATATATATAAGCATGCATATATATATAAGCATGTATATATAGAAGCAGAGAACATACATATAAAAGATATAAATCAAAGAGAGCTTTAAATGAAATACAATAAAATAAAAACAGCAGTTTTCTTTAGAGTGAGATTATGCGTGATTTTCTTATTCTCTTTATATGTTTTATTGTCCTTTTACCTGACTTAGTGAAGATACGTTGCTTTTATTGTTTGAAAATATGTAAATCCTATCATTAGGTTTTTTGCTACGAACGCATTCAGATTTTCCTTAGGTGCAGGAATTCTTCAGTGCTGACCGCTCGTAAAACAGCATAACTGACGTAACCCTTTCCTTGCTGTTGACATGTGTCACATCATATTAGTGGTTAAAAATGCATCATTTCTTGGAATTCAGTGTTTAGGTACATAATATTTTCTGAGAATTGATAATTCTGTATCTTGCTTAAATTTCTAGTAAATATCCATTTTCCCCTTTCTACTTTATTACACTTAAGCTTAAGTAAAATGTGCAGCACCTAATAGGCATGTGATAATTTACCCTGCATTATACTAAATGATGTTTTTCTCATTGTTTAATTGTATGGGCTTTGAAAACATGTTTATCGGTAATAGCCTCTTTCTGAAATGTAGAGTAAGTGATTTGTATGGGAATTATCCAAAAGCAGAGAGACCAGTTAGAATATAGTTAACACTTTTTTTTTTTTAACTTGGTCGTGACACATCTATTTCTCTTGAGCTGGTAGGGAACCCATGTATCACTGGATATTTTTTCTGTCTTTGACTTGTTTCCCTGGATGTACTGCCACCTCCTTGGGAGAAAGGATGATAGTCCCTGCTCCTGGAGTTTCTGTCCCCAACACAGGGCCCACTGTTTTACTCCTTCTCCTAAAAGAAGCTCAAGAATGCTCTCGTACGTCTCTCTCAGTCTAGTATAATCCATTCTGGAACCAAAACGTTTGACTAATTATTTTATTTTTATACTTGGATTCTTGGGGGTCGCCTGTGTGGCAGGCTGAGACTGTCCTCCATAGAAAGGAAACTGGCCCTTGTCTGGGGTCTGAGAACTTCGCCGGTGACCAGCTGCCCAAGCTCTTATAACATCTCCCCTGAATAAGGTGGCTCACTGGGCCCGGCCAGTGCACACAGCATGGTCTGTGCTGAGCTTTCTTTCTAGAGGTCTTCAGTGTGAGTACCAGCTAGACAGTGGAAGCCTGTGTGAGCAGCCCCCAGTGAAGATGCTGGGGGCTGAGTCTTCCAGGAGCTTCTCTGGAAGACAGCATTCCCGTATGTCGTCAGGACACACTGCTGCTAAGTGTGTCCTGTGCAACCTCACCGGGAGAAAATGCTTGCATCTAATTTTCTTCCAAATTCTTTCCTTCTCTGATGTTGTGTTTTATCCTTTAAGAAATGTTAGCTATGAGTACAACTGTGTGCTGAGTTCTGGGAGTCATTCTGGGAGTACTGAATCTTGGGGATCCCTGAAATTTCCCTGACATAGGAATGTAGGCCCAGGGTTATCAAGGATGTCTTAAGTGACTTATAACATACTTTGTGTACACAGAAGTGTCTATGAAAAAGCACTTGTGGGGAATGGGGGAATGGGGAATGGGGAGTTAAACACTCTAAACGAAGAAACCCAGCACTGAAAATGGACCACTGATCACCCTTCCCCCAAAGTCAGTGTGTTTTCCCGTCTCCTCTCCCCAACTCCGTAAGTGCAGAACAACCTTTCACATGTAGCCTGTCATTTCTATTTCTTACCCTCTAAAGCCTTCGAGGCTTTTAATATGAAGAATATGAGGAATATGTGTAATGTACGTGGGTTAGGAAGCATAATACAACGAACGCTAGGAATCCACTGTTTCACGCAAGATATCTACGTTATCCCTCTACTGAATCTATTTGAGCACTCCTTTCTCACCCTATTGATTCTCTAGCCTCCTCCTCCACGGTAACAATTATTTGAAACTTTGTGTCTGTTATTCATTTGCTTTTTTTTTTGAAACAGAGATTCCCTCTGTCATCCAGGCTGGAGTGCAGTGGTGAGATCTCAGCTCACTGCAACCTCTGCCTCCTGGGTTCAAGAGATTCTCCTGCCTTCGCCTCCTGAGTAGCTGAGGTTACAGGTGCCCGGCACCACTCCCAGCTAAGTTTTGTATTTTTAGTAGAGATGGGATTTCACCACATTGGCCAGACTGGTCTTGAACTCCTGATCTCAGATGATATGCCCGCCTCAGCCTCCCAAAGTGCTAGGATCCCAGGCTTCATTTGCTTTCAAAAATATATTTGAAAACATATGGTATATCTTTATGGCTTAATTTTAATTCTTTTATTTAACATAAACAAAATAATATCTTACCATACGTAATTATATAGAACTTATTATTTTCACCGACTAGTTTGTTTTTAATCACTGTGGATGCTATTACATGTAACTGTAGTGCACTCATTTTCATTGCTGTATAATACACCTTTTTGTATTTGTATTTCCATTCTTCCATTATGAACACTCAGGTTCCGATGTTAATTACTAAGAAAAATGCTATTATGAACAACTTTGTGAATATGTGTCTAGCTGCACATTTGTGAAATTTTCCCTAGGGTACACACCTGGGAAAATACTTGCTGGGTCAGATTTCCAGTAAATGCTACTTTACATCGAATTATGTCGAATAATTTCCTCAAATTTATTGGAGAAATTTTTGCAATAACGTCATTTAAGAGCTTATCCTCTCTACCACTTGGTATTATCAAACTCCTTAATTTATTTTCAATTTAGCCTCTATAGAATGGCAGATTATTGTGGATAAAATGTGAATTGTTTTCTGACTGAGAATTAGGTTAGTGTGTGTGTCATCAGTGTTTCCTATTCTGTGAAATCATTGTTTCTGTCATTTGTCCAGTTTCCATTGGGCTATTTGTTGCTGTTCATTTAGGGATCTTTTGTTGTTAACATGTATTGTTATATCTTCTTCCAGTGTGCCATTTATGGTTTTTCTGTTTGTTTGTTTGTTTGTCTTTTGCTTTTTTTGGGGACAGGGTCTCACTCTGTAGCCCAAACTAAAGTGCAGCGATGGTATTTTGGCTCACTACAGCTTCCACCTCCCAGTCTCAAGCTATTTTCTGGTTTCAGCCTCCCAAGTAGCTGGAACTACAGGCCTACATCAGCACACCTGGCTAATTTTTGTAATTTTTTTGTAGAGACAGGGTTTCTCCATGTTGCCCAGGCTGGTCTCAAACTGCAGGGCTCAAGTGATCCACCTGCCTTGGCCTCCCAAAGTGCTGGGATTACAGCTGCAAGTCACCATGCCAAGCCTTGTGTTTGTATTTTTTATGGTGTCTTGAATAGCAAGTTTATCCAGTGGATCTTTGGTTGACTTCTTGTAAGAATTGTAGTTTTTGTGCTATACTGATGGTTACAACAGTGTTTCCTAATATGTTTCCCCAAATCTCTTATAACAGCTTTCTCGAGGTGTGATTTCTGTAAAAGAAACTAAGCATATTTCAAATGCATAGTCTGACAAGTTTCAACTCATATGTGAATACATGAAACCATCACCAAAATCAATAGAGCAGATTCCTCACCCCAATGCTTAGTGATACTTTCTATTCTCTTCCTCCTGTTCCTCCTCCCACCTTGTTATCTGTAACCAAGGATCTGCACTGTGTCGCTGTAGATTAGCTTGCATCCAGTAAAACTTTATATAAATGTAATAATAAAGTTAACACATTTGTGGCCATTTTCATTCTGCACAGTTATTGGAGATTCATTTATCTTGTTTCATGTACCTACTGTTCATTCATTTTTACTGCTGAGTAATATTTTATTGGGTGGGTATTTAAAAACATGTTTGTTAGTTCAACTTTTGGTGGTTATGTTAGTTTCAGTGTTTACCTATTTCAAATAAATCTGCTTTGAACATTCATATACTACACTTGTATGATCTTGCACTTTAATTTCCATTGGGTAGCTGTCTTAGCATAGAACGGCTGGATCATATGCAGGTGGATGTTGAACACTTTAGAAAACAGCAAAACTGATTTCCAAATGTGTTGGGCCATTTTACATTTTCACCAGCTACTGTTTGAGAGTTCTAATGTGTTCATATCCTTGCCAACACTTTTAATGGTGAATCTTTTTAAATTATTTAAATTTAACACATTAACTATTGTGTTCTAATAAATTGTTATTACTTATAAGTTAACATTTTACTTTTATGTTTTATTTCATTAATGATCCATTATGTTGAACAGCTTTTCAATTGCTAATTTGCCATTCTTAGTTTTTTTTTTTTTGGTGAAATATCTGTTTAAATAATATTTTGCCCATTTTTAAAAAGTTGAGTTAACTGAGTTGTCACAGTTCTTAAGACAACATAGATACTGGTTTTTTGTTTGATATATAACTTGCAGTGATTTGTCTCTCCCAATATTTGGCTTGTGTTCTCATTCTTTTGAGTGTGTTTCAAAGAGCAAAATTTGTTGTTTCTGTTGTTTTACTTTTGAAAAGTGTAATTGTTTAATTCATTCTTTATGGATTGTGTTTTTGATTTGAAATCTAAGAAATATTTGCCCAACCTAAGGTCAAAACATTTTTCTCCTATGCTTTCTTCTTACTATTTTTTGCTGTTGTTTGTAGGTTTTTAAATTTATAGGATTTTAAAATACGTTTTATATGATATTCTAAGTTTTAAATTTAAATATATCATCTTTATTCTTTGTATTTTTAGTAGATATGGGGTTTCACCATGTTGGCCAAGCTAGTCTCAACTCCTGACCTCGAGTGATCCACCCACCTCTGCCTCTAAAAGAGTTGGGATAACAAAGCATGAGCCACCATGCCCGGCCAATATATCGTCAATTTTAAGTTTATTTTTTATAAGGAGCAAGTTATGGTTCGAAGGCCTCCTTTTGTTTTGCTTTGTTTTATTGTATACATATCCCCAGTCATAACAAGAACACTGACGAAAAAGTCTACAATTTCTCCATTAAATTACCTTTGCACGTTTGTGGCAATTTCAGTTGGCCATATATGGGTAGGTCTGTTTCTGGACTCTTCTATTCCATTGATCTACATGCCATTTACATTTAACACCACAGTGTCTTGAAATCAGATAGTGTTTGTCCTCCATCTGTTCTTTTTTGAAAGATGTTTTGGAAGTTTTGGTCCTTTGAACTTCCATATGAATTTTCAAAACAAGTATTCAGTTTCCAAAAACAGTCATGCTGAGATTTTAATTGCAGTGCTTTGAATCATAAGTCAATTTGGGGGAAATGTGCACATTAACAATATTGAGTCTTCTGACCTAAAACAAGGGGTGTGTGTGTGTGTGTGTGTGTGTGTGTGTGTGTGTGTGTGTGTGTGATGTATTTAACTTTTTAATTTAATTATTTCAGCAATGTTTTATAGTTTTCTCTTACCTTTTTAGTACTTTTAGACCTGCAATGATGTCACTCTTTTCATTCCTGATATTAGTAATTTGTTATGTTTTTTGTGTTTATGGTTCTGAAATGTTTATCAGTTTCATTGATTTCTCATAGAATCAGATTTTGACGTTGATTTCTGCTTTTTACTTTATTTTCTTTTTCTTCTTTGCCTGGCTTAAGGCGGATACTGGGATCAGAATCATTGATTTAGGAATTCTACCTTTTCTAATACAGTTATCAGTGCTTAAGTTCCTCCTAATTGCTAGTCTAGCTACACAGCAAAAATTGTGATGGTTTCTATTTTCCTTTTCATTCAGTTCAAAAGACTTTCTAATTCTTTTTAAATTCATTCTCAAATACATGTAATAATTAAGGAATTATTTTTCAGTTTTAAAATACTTGAACAGTTTGTATGCATATCTAGTATATCTAGTTTAATTCTACTGTGGTCTAAGAACTCTTTTTTTTACAATGTGAATATTTTTAAATGTATTAAGACTTATTTTAGTAACCTGAACATATTTAATTTTAGTTAATGTTCCATGTGCACTTGAAAAGTGTGTTTATTATGCTGAGGGTGGGTGGGGTGTTTCATAAATATGAACTAGATCAAGTTGGTTACAATATCATTTAAATTTTTTTGTGTCTTTACTGATTTCCTGCCTCTTTATTCCATGTGCTATAGGTAAGCATTAAAATACCCGAGTACTTCTGTGTATTTCCCTAGATCTCATTGTAGTTCTACCAGTTTGTTTCTTTATATATGTTAAAGCTTCATTATTATGTACAAAAACACCTAAGATTGCTTTTCCCCTTGTGAATTGACCCTTTTGTTATAAAATTTCTATTAAGAAATTGTTTTCATTCCTAGTAATGATCATTGTTCTAAAATCTACTTTGTCTAATTAACATGGCTACTCCAATTTTTAGTTTTATACTGTGTATTTCACTTAACAATTTGTCTTTATACTAAAATTGGGTTTCTGTGATCAGCATATGGTTGTTATCTTATTTAATCTAAAACTATTCTCCTATTAATTTTATTGGTACATTTAATGCAACAATAAATGTGATATTTGGCATGTTGACATTAATGTACCGTTTTTCTATTTGTTGCTTTGTGTCCCATCTTTTCTTTGTTCCCTTTCCTCTTTGTTTCATTCACTTGGATAAATTCAGAATTTTTACAATTCCATTTTATTTTGTTTGTTGCTTTATTTGGTATATTGTTGACTTATTGCATGATTTGATTCAGAATTTACAGTATGCATTTTTAACTTACTACAGTCTACCATCAAGTGAGATTATACCATTCCAGGTATAAACAAAACTCTTAAACATTTTACTTTTACTTTTTCCTTCCTTTTTTTTGGTTCTATTGCTATTTTATATTTTACTTTTTACAAACCCACAATATAATTCTTATTATTTTTCTTTTAAGTATTCAATTGTTAGTAAAGAGCTTTAAGCAATCTGAAAAAATAACTTCTTTATATAGACAAGTGGTTGCATTTCTGAAATTCTTCATGGAGAATTTGTTTTCTGCATGATATAATTTTCTTTTTCTTCTTGTATCATTTCTTATAGTATAGATTTTCTTTGCATGTGTAAAAAGTCTTTATTTTGCCTTCATTTTTGAACTTTTTTTTTTTTTTTTGGGTGAGTAGAGAATCCTAGTGGTGACAACTGGTTTTATCTTTTTTTTTTTTTTTTTGAGACGGAGTCTGCTGTGTCGCCCAGGCTGGAGTGCAGTGGCCAGATCTCAGCTCACTGCAAGCTCCGCCTCCCGGGTTTACGCCATTCTCCTGCCTCAGCCTCCCGAGTAGCTGGGACTACAGGTGCCCACCACCTCGCCTGGCTAGTTTTTTGTATTTTTCAGTAGAGAGGCAGTTTCACTGAATATTTCACTGAAAAAATTTTTTTCAGTACTTTAACAATGTTATTTCACTGTGTTCTGACCTATATTGTTTGAAATAAAGAATGTTCCAGGCTGGGCACAGAGGCTCACACCTGTAATCCCAGCAATTTGGGAGGCTAAGGTGAGTGGATTACCTGAGGTCAGGAGTTCAAGACCAGCCTGGCTAACATGGTGAAACTTTGTCTCTACTAAAAATGCAAAAATTAGCCAGGTGTGGTGGTGGGTGCCTGTAATCCTAGCTACTGGGCAGGCTGAGGCAGGAGAATCACTTCAACCCAGGAGGCGGAGGTTGCAGTAAGCCAAGATCACACCATTGCACCCCAGCCTAGGTGACAAAGTGAGACTCTGTTTCAAAAAGAAAAGAAAAGAAAAGAAAAGAGAAAACTAAAGGAAAAAAAGAAGAGAAAAGAAAGAAAAAAGTTGCATCACCTTTAACTTTTTTTCTGTACATAATTTGTCATTTTCTTCTGGATACTTTTAAGGATTTTTCCATGTCACAAAACAACATTTTTAAAATGTTACTATATTCCTCTATGTAATTTTCTTTTTGTTCTTTAGATTTGAGTTTCTTTGAACGTATTAAATATATGAGTTTATAATTGTCATCAAATTTCATTTTTAAAATTATTTTTCACCAGGTGCAGTGCCTCATACCTGCAATTCTAGCACTTTGCAAAGCTGAGGCGGGCAGATCACTTGAGCCCACGAGTTTGAGACCAGCCAGGGCAACATGGCAAAACACCGTCTCTACAGAAAATTAAAAAAAACAAATTATCTAGGTGTAGTGACATGTGCCTGTAGTCCCAGTTACTCAGGAGACTTAGGTGGGGGGATTGCTTGAGCCCGGGAAGTCAAGGCTGCAGTGAGCTGTAGTCACAGTACTGCACTGCACTCTGTGCAACAGGAATGAGACCCTGTCTCAAAAATGAACAAATAAAATTATTTTTCATGATCTCTCTCCCTCTTCTTCACTCTAATTATATGTCTGCTAGACCACCTGAGGAGTTCCACATCTCAGTGATGCTCTGTTCATTTTTCAGCCCTTTCCCTGTCATTAAATGTGTACAGTTTTTATTAGTATATTTCTAGTTGACTAATGCCATTTTTGGCAATGATAAATCAGTTATTATTTCCATCTAGTGTATTTTCCATCTTAGACACTGGCGTTATCAACTCTAGAATCTTTATTTTTGTCTTCCTGTATCTTCCTTGCCTCCACATAGGTTCAGCTCAACCTCTTGCTTCTTGAACAAATGGGACACATTTACGATAAATCTTTTAGTGTCCATATCTACCATTTTTTATCATATCTCATTCCTGGTCAGTTTAGTATCAACTGAGCGTTATTCTCAAGTGTACATTTGCCTGCTCCTTTGCAGGCCTGTTGAGTTACTATTGATGTCACTCATAACTTTGTGTATTTTATCTTGTTTTGTGCTAAATATTTTTGCTTTTTTGTTGTTGTTGTTGTTTTTATTGAGATGGAGTCTTCCTCTGTCGCCCAGACTGGAGTGCAGTGGCGCCATCTCGGCTCACTGCAAGCTCTGCCTCCCGGGTTCCCGCCATTCTCCTGCCTCAGCCTCCCAAGTGGCTGGGATTACAGGCGCCCGCTACCTCACCCGGCTAGTTTTTTGTATTTTTTAGTAGAGATGAGGTTTCACCATGTTAGCCAGGATGGTCTCGATCTCCTGACCTTGTGATCCGCCCGCCTCGGCCTCCTAAAGTGCTGGGATTACAGGCGTGAGCCGCCGCACCTGGCCGTATTTTTGCATTTCTATAAGTATTCTTAAGCTCTGAGATGTGTTTAGGTTACTGGGGAACCATTTGATTCTTTTGGGCCTTTCAACTAGTCCCAACCAACAAAGTTGGGACTAGAGAAGCATGTAGTCTGTTTTGCGCCTTGACTGGGGTAAAACCCTTCCGTGCTGCTCTGCCAGCTGTTTTGTCCATGATGCGGTTCGTTACTGACTGGTGGGAACAGGCACTATCCCCAGCTTCACATGAACTACAGGCACTGACTACTTTAATGCTTCCAGGGAGATGTTTCTTCAGGTATTTCCCTCATACTCATGTGCTGACCAGTGGTCTGGTGAATACTAAAGGGAGACCCTCCACAGTTCTGCAGAATTCTGCCTGTGCCGCTTGCTCCTTTCCGAGGCTCTGTCCTGTGAGCTGCCATAGCCTTGTCCATCCCGGACTCTTTCCTCAACTGTTTAGCTCTGTCTCCTCAACCTCTGCCAGGGTTCCCCTCCTCTGCCACAACCGAGACATCCTTCTAGGTAACAAGCTGTGGGAATCAGAGGACTCACTGTGCATCTTTCATGTTTTTCGGGAATCACATTGCTTCGGTGTCTAATGTGCAGTGTCTTCAGAATCAGTTTCGTGTATGTTGTCCCATTATTTTTTAGTTGTCCCAAGTGGGAGAGCAAATCCAGTCCCTGTTATTCCATTTTACCATAAACTGAAGCTGTATCAAATTTATGTTTAAATAATATTATTATAGGTAAATATTGACAAACTTTTTTCTTTTTTTATTTCCAATTTCTATATATTTGTTAATTTGTATTGTCTAACTGTGCCAGCTAAGTCATTGATTTTTGTCTTGATTTTTCAATGCATATTTTATTTTCTTCCTTTTTCAGTCAATGGAGTTTTTTAAATGTAATAAATTATTGCATTTTTCCTTTACTTGATAAAATATAAAGCATCTACTTCCACTTATTTTGTCACCTTTTAAATTTTAACATACACAGTTAACCAACTCTAAAGTTTATGTCTTAAGCTCCATCCTAAATAATGAAAATATTTTAGAATCTATTATGCTGATTCATCCTTGCACCAACCCTAAGTCTCTGCACGCTTTTATTACAGCATTGTTGCTGGTATGGTGTGTTGGTAGTACATTTTATTAATTTACTTATAACAAAATGCATATTTTATTATAAGTAAATTCATCCATAAAATCATTTTCTGAATATATAATTAAGAACTGACAATCCTTTTGATCTCATCATTCTGAGTACATATTGTCCATTGCCTTCTAACTTCCATTATTCAATTGAGAAGAGTAATGCAAATTTTTTTCCAATGATTATTATTATTATTGGAGACAGAGTCTTGCTCTGTCACCCAGGCTGGAGTGCAGAGCATGATCTTGGCTCACTGCAACCTCCGCCTCCCAGGTTCAAGCAATTCTCCTGCCTCAGCCTCCCAAGTAGCTGGGATTATAGGTGTGTGCCCCCACGCCTAGCTAATTTTTGTATTTTTAGTAAAGACGGGGTTTCACCATGTTGGCCAGGCTGGTCTTGAACTCCTGACCTCAGGTGATCAGCCCGCCTCAGCCTCCCAAAGTGCTGAGATTACAGGTGTGAGCCACCGCGCCCGGCCTCCAATTATTTTTAAGTAATCTCTCTTTTCGCTACTTGAAACCTCTTTTTGACTTTGCAGTTCATTGGTTTCTTCATCCAAACATAGTTTTCTTTTTATTTCTTCTGTTTGGTACATGTTATGCTTTCCCTCTAACTTTGGGTCTTACTTAGGATTTATTCATTTCACTAGTCGTGAAGACTTGCTTTTTATTATCTAGTCAAATATCCTCTTCCGCTATTCTTTGTAGTCTCTTCTTCTGGAATCCTGTTAGATGCTTGGCAGAATTACTCCTAGTATTCTCTTTACCTCTTGAATTCTTCATATTTTCTGGCTTGTGCCTCTGGACTGCATTCTGGGTAATTTTTGCAGATCTATTAGTGAATCCATCATTTCTCTTTAATCAGCTGTTTAATAATTAATTGAATTATTATGTCTCAAATATGTATATATGCATGTATGAGTATGTATACAAATATATAGTACAGACACACACACATATATATACACATATAAACTTTTATATAGTTATTTTTCAAAGCTCTCTCATGATTTTGAATAGTTTCTTATGGATTTCTCAGTTTATTAATCTTTGAAAGCTATGAATGTATTTGATATGCACAGTGCTAAGTATTGTTTATCTTATAATTTCAATATCAGGGAGTCTAAATGTAATGTTTGCTTTTCTATCTGACTCTCATGCATGATGACAATTTTGCATGTTTGCTGACTTTTAATTGTGGTCTCTCACATTTCATTGATTTTAATTTATGGAAAACTAGAATCCCTAATCTGAAGATTTCTTCTTCAGAGAAGATTTAGGTTTGCTTCTACTGCTAGTTGTGGGATCCTTGGTATGGAGCCATTTCAGTTGAAACTCTGGGGAATATGGGTGCCCTTGAAATAAAAGAGATAATCAGAAATAGTATGAGCTGCACGGGTTAGAGGGACAGGCTTTGTTTTGAGAGTGGGAAGAGACTGATAAGTAGTTCAAAAAGTACAAAAACAGAGAAAGACTTAAAAATTGTGTCAGTAGAAAAAAAAAAGACTGAAGCCTTATGAGTATATGAGATCTGTGTAATCTTACAACCTCTCTGGAGGTAAGTTTTCAAATAAGACTATTTCATGGAAAGCAATAGACAGAAGTAAACATTATAAAACTATATTTTCCTCATTGTAAGTTCAGATACAAAATGGCAGACTGAGAGAGGTGGATTTGGCTTAACGCTTCAGCTCTGTAACAGAATAACCATCTGTAGGAAGATGGTTGGTACTCTTCCTCAGAAATAGAATCCTACTTTTATTTGGAGTGACAATGGCAAAGCAACAGCAAGAGATTACATTTCTCTGTCTCCTTGGCAGATATATATAGTGGTCAACTGTATGTGGTCAGAAATAGTCATTAGTGTAAGTTCCAGAAAATACCCTTTAAAGTAGGCTGACTCATCTAGGAAGTGAATGCTCTTTTGCTTACTGTCTTCCCCTTTTACTGGCGAGAAACTCAAATCAATGGCTAGACCTACAGAGGCCATCTCTCAACTTCTTAAAGATAGAAACAAATGATGTCAGCAGAAAAATGAAGACATTTGTGTTTCTGGTAACTTCCTGGGGCCACCAAACAGGGCTTGATTGTCTACTTCAGAATAACAGCTGAATGCATCTCTGCTTGACACACTACTTTATCAAAACAGTTATGACTTCCTTAGAATGAAAATAATATCCACCTCACAGAGATGGAGTGAGATATAAGATCACATACATGAAAGAGAGTTTAGGATTATAAAATGCTAGATTAATTACTACGTATAAAAGTTAACAAGCCAGGAGACCTTTCTCTGTTGCTTACTTCCCAAATGCACAGGGATTTGTTCATGTGCATAGGAACTTTCCAAAATCACCACTCAGTCCAAAATACGTGTGGGAAATTCTAGTCCTTATTTGTTAGTGATGGTGGTGGAGTTTTGTTTCCCGTTTTGGTGCCACATGCCCACTTCTTGAAGAGAAAGAAGAAGGAAAATGAATGTAAAGAGTCCTACTGTATAAAGTCAGCAGGATGACTGCTCCTGATCTTGATGTTTTCTTCCCTCCATTGTTTTGTCGAGAAAGTTACAGTCGGTAACGCATGACATCCTTTCACTTTCTGCAATCTTCTCAGTGACAGCTCATGTGCCTTTCTGAGTCTTGGGACCTAGAACCATAACCCTCTCCTTCCCTGCCATAGGCTGAACCTCCAGGATACAACTGTTAACCAAAAATATTCAGTACAAAGCCCCTGTTTTTGACATAAATCAGTAGTTTCTGAATTCTTAGAAATGAAACAAATTAATCAGTGTTGTGAGAGCTTTACCAACTTGTGTTTGCACATCAGCAGTCGCACAGCCTTATAGAAATGGCGGTGCACCAGTTGGTTCTGATTGGCAGGGAGCTCTCCTTGTACAATCCAAGGATCCAGCTTTCTGAGTAAGGCCACCGGCAAGTGTAGACAAATTTGTAGAGACCCTGAGAGTCAGAGTAATCACACATGTGGCATCACTTGAAAGGAATGCACAGAATTCCCTGAAAATACTCAAGAATCAGCAGCACAGGTTTTACTGAAGGCACCCTAGGGAAATCTACTTGATCACCAGTATTAAGGCAATGGTAGAGTGAGGGTTAGAGTGTAATTAGGCTTGTGTAAGAGTTTCTATCATTTCATTCAATTAGAACTTTTAAGATGGAGATGATCTTGGTTTGAAATTTTTTATAATAATAAAGTTCTGACAAGAAATGTTTCTTAGGGCTAAATGTAGGAAAGGCTCTTAAGACTGAAAAATAGATATACAGTATTTGCATTGAATGTTCCAGCTACTAAAAAAAATAAAGACACTCGGAAAATGATTTTTTCAAGAAAAAATTTTCAATTATTTTAAACAAACATTTATTACCTCTGCATTTTCTGGAAGGTAAATTGAATTAGAAATGGTCCTTGCCCTCTAGAAGTGTTCATTCTAGAAGGGCAGGTGAAGTCCCAGTTATGGACTATAGCTAAAATAAAAGTGAGAGTGAGGAGTGAGGAACACTCTGTTGTTGGTTTGGTGTGCAATGGTGAGGAAAGTTTTGAGCAAGCAAATGTTGTGAGCAATGCGAAGCAGATGGGAAGTGAAACAGGTTGACACACAACATGCTTGTGAGGACTTTGGCTTGCCAAGACTGTGAGCCTTGAGACCATGATGGAGTCACAGGAGAAAAGAGAGAGAGGGAGGAAGACACAGGCAGGTGACTCTCCATAACGCCCATTGGACCTGAAGTCATTCTTTTAAATTTCATAAAATTGAGGTCTTCTTATAGTTGTGGGTAAAAATAACAAAAATGATTAGCCATGTCAAGTATACTCTGTGGACCTCTCATGGTTCCTAAGATTCTTTCAAGGGGGCTGTGGCGTCAAAACCATTTGCATAATAACACTAAGACATTATTTGCCTTTTTAAACTCTGTTGGTGCTTTTACTGTAGATGCAGAAGCAACAGTGAGTGAAACTGCTGGCACCTTACCATGAATCAAGGCAGTAGCACCAGTTCATACAAGTAATCCCTGTATTCTTCATTAATTCACATGGAGAGGGAAAAAATGTAGATTCTCTTGGGAATATCTTTGTAAAAGTATTAAATATCATTAATTGTATGAAATATCAAGCCTTGAGTACAAGTCTTATATCCTGTGAGACAAAATGAGAAGCATTGCACTTCTGCCATATACGGGGGCACAGTGGTTACCTCCAGGAACAGAGCTTCTGTGACTGAGCTGTGTGCTGAACTAGACAATTTTCATGCAATACCATTTTTTACTTAGAAGAGCTAATAGACCAACTATGGTTAGCCAGGCTGAGATATGCAAAATATTTGGCAGATACTGTCTCAACAATGAATAAAGGATTACTGATGCTTCAAGGAATACAAGTGAAAATATTGGTTGCCTATGATAAAAATCAAACTTGCAAGAAAAATTTACTATTTTGGGAAATTTGTACTGGCCACTATAACTCATAGTTTCTCAGTCCTTAAAAGACTTTTTAAATGAACTCAGTGGTGATAGTAATGCATGTGATTTCTAGATGTTATGTAATGAAATGTATCAACATTTGCAAGATCTACATAAATGAATATTTTCCAATGACCAATAGCTGATGTTACAAATGATCACTGCATGATAGGTAAGTTATCTGTTCAAACTGAAAATTAAGTGGAGATAGTATAAGGTAGCATAGTATAAAATCTTAATTTATATGGCTTCAGATTTCACACTGCAAGTAACATTTAAAAAACTACCACTTTTTGAAGTTTGGTTTGTATTTAAGTAGAATATTCACAAACATCTGAAAGCCTATTTAAAAATCCCTCCTTTTTCCAAGTACATAATTGTGTAAAACTGGATTTTCTATATATACTTTACACAAAGCAACATGTGAAAATGGATTGAATCAACAAGCATACATGATAATCCTGCTGTCATTTATGGAGCCAGATGTTAAAGAGATTTGCTAAGATGAAAAAAGTCAATCTTTTCAGTAATTTTTCTTTTGAAAAATACAGGTTTTTATCCCTCCAAATGCTATGTTTGTATATAATAGAAATATTATTACTTTGACATGAATTAATGAATACATAATTTAAAATTTTTACTTTTAACTTCTATCTGATATGGTTTGGCTCTGTGTCCCCACCCAAATCTCATCTCGAAATATAATCCCCGTGTTGAGAAAGGAACCTGGTGGGAGGTGATTGCATCAAGGAGGCAGCTTCCTCTTTTCTGTTCTCACGATAGTGAGTTCTCACAAGATCTGATGTGAGGTATCTCCCTCCTCACTCTGTCTCTTTCCTGGCACCGTGGAAGATGTGCCTTGTTTCCCCTTTGCCTTTCACCACAACTGTAAGTTTCCTGAGGTCTCCTAGCCATGTGGAACTGTGAGTCAACTAAACCTTTTTACTTCATAAATTGCCCAGTCTCAGGTGGTTCTCTATAATAGTGTGAAAATGAATTAACACAAAAAATTAGTACTAAGATAAGTGGGCATTGCTATAAAGATACCTGAAAATGTGGAATTGACTTTAGAACTGGGTAATGAGCAGAGGTTGGAACAGTTTGGAGGACTCAGAAGAAGCTAGAAAGATATAGGAAAGTTTGGAACTTCCTAGAGACTTGTTGAATGATTGTGACCACAATGCTTTTAGTGATAATGGACAATGAAGCCCAGGCTGAGCCGTTCTCAGCTGGAGATGAGGAAGTTTTGGGAAGCAGAACAAAGGTCCCTCTTGCTGTGCTTTAGCAAAAACACTGGTGACATTTTGCCCCTGCCCTAGAGATTTGTACAACTTTGAACTTGAGAGAGATGATTTAGCATATCTAGCAGAAGAAATTTCTAAGCAGCAAAGCATTCAAAGTGTGACCTAGCTTTTACTGAAAGCATACAGTAATGTGAATTCACCAAGAAATGATTTGAAATTGGAACTTACGTTTAAAAGAGAAGCAAAGCATAAAAATTTGGAAAATTTGCAGCCTGACAATGAGGTAGAAAAGAAAACCCCGTTTTCTCAGGGAGAAATTCAAGCCAGCTACAAAGTTAGTATCAAAGACAATGGGGAAAATGTCTCCAGGGCATTTCAGAGATCTTCACAGCAGCCCCTCCCATCACAAGTCCAGAGGCCTAGGAGGGAAAAGTGGTTCCCTGGGCCAGCTCTTCTGCTCTGTGCAGCCTTGGGACGTAGTTACCTGTGTCCCAGCTGCTTCAGCTTTAGCCCCAGCCATGGCTAAAATGGGCCAAGGTACTGCTCTGGCCATTGCTTCAGAGGATACAAACCCCAAGCCTTGGCAGCTTGCATGTGGTGTTGGGCCTGCCTCCACCTAGATTTCAGAGGATATATAGAAACACCTGGATGTCTAGGCAGAAGTCTCTGATGGGGCCAAGCCCTCATGGAGAACCTCTGCTATGGCAGTGAGAAGGGGAAATGTGAGGTCAGAGCCCCCAGAGTCCCCACTGGGGCACTGCCTAGGGGAGCTATGAGAAGAGGGGCCACCATCCTTCAGACCCCAGAATGGTAGATCCACTGACAGCTTGCACAGTGTGCCAGGGAAAGCTGCAGACACTCAACACCAGCCATGAAGACATCCTAGAAGGAGGCTGCACACTGCAAAGCCACAGAGGCAGAGCTGCTCAAGGCTGTGGGAGCTCACCTCTTGCACAGGTGTGACCTAGATATGAGACGTGGAGTCAAAGGAGATCATTTCGGAGCTTTAAGTTTTAATGAGTGCTCTATTGGATTTTGGACTTGCATGGGGCCTGTAGCCCCTTCGTTTTGCCTAATTTCTCCCATTTGGAATGGGGACATTTGCCCAATGCCTGTATCCCCATTGTATCTTGGAAGTAACTAACTTGCTTTTGATTTCACAGGCTCATTGGCAGAAGAGATTTGCCTTGTCTCCAATGCGACTTTTAAATTGGACTTTTGAGTTAATGCTGGAATGAGTTTAGACTTTGGGGAACTGTTGGGAAGAGCATGATTGCATTCTGAAATGTGAGAAGGACATGAGATTTCAGAGGGTCCAGGGACAGAATAATATGACTTGGTCCTGTGTCCCCACCCAAATCTTATCTCAAATTATAGTTCCCATAATCCCCAAGTGTCAAGGGAGGGACCTGGTGGGAGGTGCTTGAATCATGGGGGTGCTGTTGTTGTGATAGTGAGTGAGTTCTTACAAGATCTGATGGTTTTAAAGCATGGTACTTCCCCCACTTGCTCTCTCTCTCTTGCCACCATATAAGACATACCTTGTTTCCCCCTTACTTTCTGCCATGATTGTACGTTTCCTGAGACTTCCCCAGCCATGTAGAACTGTGAGTCAATTAAACCTTTTTTCTTCATAAATTACTCAGTCGTAGGTAGTTCTTTATAGCAGTGTGAAAATGGATTAAAACACTACCTATAAATCTAACACACATAAATAGGAGCTTTTTGGTGTCCTCAATATTTTTTTACAGTATGAATGAATCCTGAGAGAAAAAATAATAGGAAGTGTATATGGAAAAATATTCCAGCCCTGTACTGTGGGAGTGCGGAACATCACTGTCAGGGCTCACACTTTATTTTGGGACAATGACCATTATCTGAAGGTTCTGGGGCCAAAAAGAATTGCTTTTCTAATTATGCAGGATATAGAATATGGCACTGATGAAGACAAGTGGCAGAATGCAGGAAGACTAATTAGAAGGTCACCTAAAATCAGGTTCTGCCAGTAGACTCTTAGAATAGAACACATATGAGTGTCATTTGAGCATTTTCAAGAATTAGAATTTAGGGCTGATTAGATGTGGAAAGAGTGATTGCAAAACATTGAGATTCTTGGTGCAGCCACTTGGAGGAAAGAGGTGTTGCTCCCTGAGACTCTGAATAAAACAGGATGTAGGTAGAGGTGGGGTTGAGGTTTTAATTTAAGGTGTGTTGGAGTTTTGTTTCCAGAGACGTGCAAGGTAGACTGTGTATAGTGGAGGGAGACGTTACCACATATGCAGGTGAAAAGTGGGAATTCAGCTTGAGACAGATATCAGGGCTTGTGGAATATGGTTAATCCCATCAAGATGGCAGGGTTGTTAAAGCCTTGAAAATGGAAAACACCAGTGAAAAGAATGGATGTAGAAATGAAATGTGGAAAAACAGGGGAATGAGGAGAAATATAAATTAGAAGTAGGAGGCTATAAAAGGTGCCATATCAAAGAAGTCAAGACAGAAAGTTGTTGTAAAGGGCAGACTTTGTGGGAATTTTCAGAGTGACACTTACATAATTGTTAAATATACTGCAAATAAGTTTCTTTTTCCTCTTCTTGTGACATGTGCTCCAGTGAAAAAAATGTAAACTAATTGTTTTCACTGAATTAAAATTGTTTTCACTGAAGTAAAACTTATTTCAATGGGTGTATTTTGTTGTTTCTGATATTTCAAACAATTTCAGTATCCATGTAACTCAGTGTCTTAATTCCCTACTGCTGCTGGGAAACGGCAGGGAAACAGATTATCCTACAGGCACATAGATCAGAAATCTGAGACAGATCTCACTGGGCTAAAGTCAATATGTTGGGTGAGTGCACTGTCTTCCGGAGTGTCTGGAGAGAATCTCCTCCCTGCTTTCCTCAGATTCTAAAGGCTACTTCATCCCTTGGCTCAGGGCCCTCCTATCTTCAAAGCCAAAAGGAGCCAGCTGAGTCTTTCCTACATCACATCCTCTGACACTGAATGTTCTGCCTCCATTTTCCACATCTTCTTTCTAGGTCAGAGAGCTGGTGATTAGCAGCCTGAGTTCCACCTGCAGCCTTCATTTCCCTTTGTTCCATAACCTGACATATTTATCTTCCAGGGAACAGGAAAAGAATATCATAGGGGCCTGTTATCCTACCTAGTATAGCACCTTTGACAAAATATTAACAAGATAATTCAAACATATGTCTTTCCACTAGAGAACTTCCTCTTTCCACCATGCCACTTTGTTATAAAAATACCTAACTTAGAAGTTAAAGAATAATATCAGGTCTGTTGATTACTTATTTTACTATATTGCCTAAGAGGACCCACAGTTGTGGAAATTGACTTTATTGATGGGAGGCCTACAACTAAAGCTGATTTCAGAAAATGTTATATACCAAGTGATGGATGGGCTTCTGCCTGTTCAAGGGTGGCATCTGTTGTTAGAAGCAGCACAGGTACATCATAAGAAGCTGTAGTGAAAATCGAATGTACCTCCACTCTTCCCCCTCCTCACGAGAGAAAATATTCTGGCAAGAAGACAAAGGTAGGTGAGAGGAATGTAGGAATGTAGTTTTGTTTTTGTCAGGTTAAACACATGGGTTAGAACCTGGACATGAAAAGGAACTTTCTTACCTTTGGAAACATTCTGAATAATACCAGGTTCTTTTTAATTGAATTTTTCATGAAAGTATGCTGGTATTCTCAAAATCAACTTCAAAGTACATATTAATTAATTTATTTATTTATTCCTTCATGTATTTTTAACTCCGTAGAGGACTTAGGGACACAAGCGAAATGAGAGAAACATGCATAACATCAGGCAGAAAGCTATTGCTAAGTGAATTTGTTGATGATATCATATCATTAACCAGCTGATGGAGACCCTTCTCTTCAATATAAATCTTATCTTGTGGCCACATTTATTCTTACCATCTCTCTCTCTCTCACACCTTTGTTGTTGTTGTTGTTTGTTTGTTTAACTTGGCTTAACTTGCTTCAAGGTTCTGAAGCAGAGCCTTGGGCTATGACTTAATCACTTTCAAATTAGGAAACTGGAGGAAGATAAAGAATAACTTTTTTAAGATACTTACTTCTCAAATTCTCTTTCAAGACTGAAATTTTGCCCAATGTAAGTCTTTGATTTTAGTACCTTATGGACCCCTCAATGATTGAAACATTTTTCTCACTCAGAAATCCATGGGGTTGGGTTGCCACGTCTGTACTCAGAAAATGCCATGAATGCACATGAAGGCACATCTTGCTCTGCCCTAAGGTTAGCAATGCAAAGGTAGGAGTGGGAGTTGGGAGTAGTATAAAGACCTAAAATGTTTGCCTTTGACAAAAATTTTTAACTTTAGCCCTCGATTTCCATAAGTTTGACATCATATCATAGTACTTCATTTTCACATCACATAAAATAGAGAAGTCATGCAGGAGGATGAGTCAGGAACCTTTTTTTTTTTTTGTAAAGAGCCAGAACAAGTATTTTAGGCTTTGTGGGTCTCCTTCACAGCTACTCAACTCCCTTGTGGCAGCAAGAAAGCAGGTGCAGGCAACACACAAATAAACAAGCCTGGTGGTGTCAGAATAAAATGTATTCCTGGTAACAATTGTTGGACCAGATTTCGTCCATGGGCTGTAATCGGATGACCCATGGGTTATATGCTGAGTACCACACGCAGTTTTACTTTGCAATAAAACTAAAAGCATATTGAAAAATGCTAAATAAGCATACTAGAAGCCGGGAGACTGGAATGCAGTGGAATACTTTCCATTGGGGAAGACAATATCTATTATTAGTTTCCCATAAGATATCTAGAATTAAAATTATTAATTCATCATCTTCCCAGATCCTGAAAACATTAGCCAAAAACATCAGATGATTTCTTGAATTTTTTCTGTTCTTCACATTTACTTTGCAGCCAGACCATCAAAGCATTTTGTTGGTTCATCCTCTAAAATGCATCATCTGTCTATTGCCTTCAGTTTCAAAGCCAATAGCCTTTTTCAAGCCACCATGATTTCTTACATGAATCACTAATTGCTTCCTGAGAAATCTTCCTAATTTTACTCTTAATATCTTATTATCCAGTAGCTAGAGGTATCTTCTCAAAGTGATTGCCAGATGACATTACACCCCTGCTTAAAACCCTACAATGACTTCCTGTTGCACTCATAATAAAATCCAGGCAGAATTTTTTTTTGCTTTATTTTTTTCCCCAGCAAGGAGATTTAGGGAAGTGATTAATTCATAAATAAAATTAAATTGGGGGGGGACCAACATTATATGAGGCTCAGAAATTTCCTTTCTGAGGAGACATTTAAGTTGAGAACTAAGTACCCATAAGAAGTCACATCTGAGAGCCACAGACAAAGGGAAGAGCAAAAGGAGTAGTCTCCATAGATAGCTGCCATGATTTCTCCACTCCTAGAAATGCATGCTACTCTTCCTACCAAAGGGCAGAGCCCTGAATGCAGGCTGTCTCTGACCAATATGCTATAGTAGATGCAATGGTGGGTAAGCTCTGACATTGCTTTTCAGCAGCATGGTACCTTCCATGTTCATTCTTCAAGATCAACCCGTATATAAGGAACCTGTCTACCTGAGTCCATCATGCTGTGAGGAAACCCAAGATATCGACATGGGGAAATGTGGCAGAGTCCCACATAATAGATATGTAAGTGAAGACTATTCAAACCTTGGACCTTCCAGCCCAGTCCAACCTCTAAGTGACTAAGCATAACAAATCATGGTTATATTAAGCCAGTAAGCTTTTGAGTCACTGTTAAATAAAAAAAGATAATTGAAATAGTGAATGTAATATAGCATGACAGAAACAGCAATGGCATTTTCAAGAAAAATTACTTAGACCCCTTGGCTGAAACTTAGTGCCTTAGACCCCTTGGCTGAAACTTAGTGCACACTGGGGAGTTGGGAAACGATGTAGTCAAAGGAGTATATGAGATTCAGATTATGGGGGTTCTTATGAATAATGTGCATTATTCAGGGTTATTGACTTCAAATAATATAAACCAGCAATAGATAACCAGTAAGACAATAGATTCATAGAATGTTGGACAATGCCTAGCGTCACTGGAAAAGCTAGATGACCAGCTTATACAATGGGCAGGAATGAAGGGATGCCATGTACCCAGAAACAAAGTGACCTCACGCTTCAATTCCAAGTGCTCAGTTGGACCAAGTGCTCAGTTGGATGCCACATTCTACTTCTGGTCTGAATATCTGATGCACCTGGCACCTTGGTACAGAATTTCCTACACTCCATAGCTTTGAGTCAGCCTTTAACAAGTCAAAGCATCATGTCGGATTGCCCAGTTGACAATGCCTAGATGAAGCTTCTTCCAAGGACTATAGCAAGGACAATCTGACCATTTCAGACTTAGTAGAAAAAGGGGATAACGTTCTCTTCTTCCAAGTACTGCAGCAGAGAAAATATGACCATTTCAGGCTAAGTAGGAGAAGGGGATGGAGCCCTGATTTCACTCAATGTGCGCCCATGAAAGAAGCCCCCCATACCAAGAAGGAACGCGTGCTCAAGTTGTCTCTACAACCTAAATATTATTACATTGTTTTATGAAAGAAAGTCATTGTAGAATTTTAAGCAGGAGTGTAATGTCATCTTACAGTCACTTTGAGAAGATACCTCTCACAGCTGGATAATAAGGGACTGAGAGTAAAATTAGGAAGATTTCTTCGGAAGCAGTTGGTGATCCACATGAAAAATCATGGTGGCTTGAAATAGGCTTTGACATTGAAGCCTGAAGGCAATAGATAGATTCAGGATACATTTTGGAGGGTGAACCAAGAAGATATTTTGATGACTTGGATGTAGGGTAAATGTGAGGGATAGTAAAAAGTCAAGAAATAATCTGCTGTTTTAGCTGATGTTTTGGTGAACTGGGAAAATGGGGAGCTATTTACTGCAACTGGAAAGGCTTGGAGAAGAACACTTTAGGTACCTATTATAGAAATAATTGAATCAAAAATTGGTTTTGAAAATGTGCTTCTTGAGTTTCAAGTGCCTTTTTTGAAATGTCATGGTGGTATTAAAGAAGCAGTATAGTAGCAGATCTGCATGCTGTCAGAAAAAGCCAAAATAAGGACATGAAGCTGAACACAATTAGCATATTGACTATCTCAATTGTCATAGGACTGGATAAAAAATGGATAGAAAATAGAAGCAATGGACTGAAAGAGAGTTCTGGGGCCATCCAGCCTTTAGAGATTTACAAGAAAAAGAAAGAAAAGAAAAACAATGGTGAATGTTGAAGAGAAGTGGCCCATAAGACAAGGTGAGGACAAGAACAGCTTGATATTATGAGTTTCATAAAAAAAGCAAAGCAAATCAAACAAAGCAAGCTCTTTCAATTAAGCAAGGAAGGTCAAGTGCGTTGAGTATTCCTGCGAGGTCAATTAGGATGAAAGCAGAGGCATGCATTGTTAACTTCTCTTATGCCAATGGTAGCCTGGAAAAGATGACTTTTATTAGTGTGGTAGGGATAGAAAGTATATTAGAAAATTGATCAAAAAGAAAAATTTGGAGAGGGGAACTACATGTATTCTACATAATTTCTTCTGTAAAGGAGGGAAGTAAAAATAGACAATGAAGCCAGCTGTGGTGGTGCATGCACAACTGAGTCATGGTGACTCAGGAGGCTGAGGCAGGAGCATTGCTTCAGCCCAGGAGTTTGAGGTTGTTGTGCTCTGTGATTCCACCTTTGCATAACAACTTTGTTCCAGCCTAGGCAATATAGCAAGATGGTGTCTCTAAAATAATAAAATTTTTTAAAAGAAAGTGAAGAGATGATGTGGAGGCTGAAGAGAGGAAGGGTGAGGAAGAGTGAAAACACTGGAGAGTCAGTGGGTTGAGGAGCATTCAGGAGACTCAATTCTCCAGGGAAATACTAGAGCAAATGGAGGGCAGGAACAAGGGATGGTGGTCAGAGAGAGCAGGACTTGCAATGGATTTTAGAGGAGATGCAGGCATTGGTAATCAGCAGGTCTATGACATGAGGATGGAAATGGAAGCTGGTGTCAGCTGGAGATGAGGATTGAGTAGAGATGAGATAGATTATTTCTTATTTGTTAATTGATTGAACATCTGTTATGCAAAAATACTGTGGGAATACTAAAAACTTATATTACAACCTTGCATCCATTTGTTTGGTGGAGATGTAAGAATCACATCTAAAAGTTTACAAGCTAAGTCTTCAATATTTGTCATCAAAGGACAAAGAACCTGAAGTTCTTGAGCTCATTTTCTCTTCCTGGCTCTACTGTGATGTAGAAATACATGACAGTCGTTTAGTCTTCTCCACATGGTGGAGGGCATTAGGCCATGTGCTCAATGTCTTGAAAGTATGAAAAATATTCAGAATACATTAGATTGGTGCAAGTGTAATTACAGTTTTTGCCATTGAAAGGAATGGCAAAAACCGCAATTACTTTTGCACCAATGTAACATTTTCAGCATCCACATTCCAATGTAATCAATGATTAAAACCATTTGTAATTTCACCTTCTGAACATCTCATTAATGGAAATGTACTTTGTTATGAGTGAAAAGGATCTTAGGGTCACACAGACTGCCCCCTCTTCCATGCCCTACATTTAATAATAGGGGCAAAAAAATTCCTTACAGATATGCGGAGGACTTCCACCAAGTAAGCGGCAGAGCCAGGACTGCAGCCTGTGCGTGGGTCTCAGCCTCACGTTCCTGACCAGCACTGCACCTAGGAAGATAGACAATGCCCCTGAACTCCCTTCCCCCCTGCAGGCCTGAGTAGCCTTGGCTTGGACTGGAAAGTTAAGTGTCAAAAAAGGTGGTTTTCAGATGATATCATTTGCATTATTTTGTGTAGGGACACAGTGAATATGATCATAGGCAGAAACATCAGTGACAAAAATCATTTGTGTATGTGTGTGTGAGAGACGGAGTCTCACTCTTTCTCCCAGGCTGGAGTGTAGTGGCACCATCATGGCTCACTGGAAGCTCCGCCTCCCAGATTCAAGCAATTCTCCTGCCTCAGCCTCCTGAATAGCTGGGACTACAGATGTGCGGCACCATGCCTGGCTAATTTTTTGTATTTTTAGTAGAAACGGGGTTTCACCATGTTGGCCAGGCTGGTGTCAAACTCCTGACCTTGTGAGCTGCCCGCCTCGGCCTCCCAAAGTGCGGGGATTACAGGCATGAGCCACTGCACCCGGCTGACAAACTCTTTTTAAATTTATGAATAATGACGTTCATTCTAACAAAACCTCACTAACGGTATGACTTTACAAATAAGCACTAATTGCTTTCCCTAGGCATTATTTTACAAGAAATCTAAACCTCACTCTGCATCCCTAAACATAAGACTCCCCTCAGGATCTCTAAAATGGTCTTATTTATGTTTTCTGTTTTGAAAAAAAACATCAATGAGCAAAAATTATGGTTAAAACGATAAATTTTAAAATATTCGGATCTGTCAAACGAGTGTGCTTGTGTTGTAGAAAAGTACAGCATTCGAGGTAAAAGCCTCACTATGGAGGAGGCTGTGATTACCTGCAGCAGCACTTCAGTTTGCTAAGGCTTGAACCTCATGCCTGTGTCACAGTTAAACTATAAGCAACCTTTAGTTATTTACGTGGTGATACACGTATGTACTGTGACAGAAAGCTGAGTTCAATTATTTAAGTATAAGGTCAAAGCTTTCCACCTTAGATTCTGACAAAATATACTGACATCATAAACAAGCAAAATATTTTTTATTTTTTAACAAAGCAAGCAATGTAACTGTTAATTTATCTGAATGTGTGCACTTAGAAATTCCATGCACATGTGACACCAAATCAGTCTAGATGTTTCTCCCCAGTGCCATTTAAAACTGAAAGTAGAAGCTTATGCAAGGATCACATGAGTTCAGTTCAATGGACGGTCACTCATCTACGTCCCATGGTCACAATGTGCCCCGAAAATTCACATGTGGGGGGCCTAATCTTCAGTGCTGCAGGGAGGGTCTTTTGAGGGTGATTAGGACATAAGGGCTCTGCCCTCATGAGCGAATTATGGCCTTAAAAAGACTTGAGGAAGGAAATGTGTCCATTTTTTTCCCCCTTTCCACATTGTGCCACGTGAGGATGCAGAAAGAAGACCGTCAGGAGATGCCAGCACCTTGACCTTAGAGTTTCCAGGATCCAGAACTATGAGAAATAAATTTCTCTTCTTTATAAATGACCTAATCTCGGGTGTTCTGTGATAGAGGTGCAAATGGAGAAAGAATGTAAAATATACTCTGTAGAAGAGGGTTTTTTTCTTGTCACATAAACATAGGTTTCTAAAAGCAGTGTTGATAGCTACATAGGAAAGCCTAGACATACATAAACAGACATATTCAAATACCAACAAGACAAACACTTTTCTCAGACCAAAGAGAGAGATATTTCTCAGAGGGCTTTAAAATATCTCAGCAACAATGTATATGTATTATCATTCCTTTCATAAAATTACTTGTTGGCTCTCTGAGATATCATGTAATTAAAGATCTGAGATATCCATTTAAAAGGGAGAGCCTAATTCTGCAGAGCTAAAAGGACCGAGGAGACAGTATTGACAAGAAATTTGCAAGATCTTAGGATTACTTAGAAAATAATAAAAAAGGGGAATATAAAAGAGAGATAAAGTTTTATAGGGCATGTTTCTTGTAAAGGAAATGGATGTTTCTCTGTAAGCCTTGCTTAGAGAAGCAGCTCTTGTTATTCACTGACTGCCATGCAAGCGCTCTGTGCTGAGCACTGCGATGAATATTGATTACCTACCGTCCAAAATAACTCTGTAACTTACTGCTTCTCAGTTTTACAGATGAGGGTATGAAAACCCTGAGAGGTTAAGTCACTTGCCCAAGTGAAGACATTCCACAGTGAGGACAGAGACAGGCTAGAAAACCTGGGTTTCAAGCTCAACAGATTGTATCTTTTCATCGCACCTCAATGGAAGTCATATTCTTTCTGTGTCTTCACCAAAATGCTAACGGTTTCTCAGCAAAAGACAACAGCTAGAATAAAGATCAACACTAAAATGCTCTGTGGTAAATAGAAACCAACTCTCACGTAGTTGGGAGACATAAAACCTGGCACACCATGTCCTCACCCCTCTGTTACCACCTCCCCAAATACAAACAATATACTACCGTGAAACGGTGAAGAGGGTAACTGCAATAAACTCCCACCTAGAAAAGGGAAAAATGGAAGGTGAGCAGCGGGACCTGGTCCATGACCAGATGAATTCTGGGAGGAGCCCCCACATGGGAAATGGGTACATCTTTGAGTGGGTGCTGACTCTTCTCTCTGAGCAGAACAATCTTTCCATTTTCTCGGTTGCTCCCGGCTGTCCTCAGTGGGGGCTGTTTCTTGCACATTATCCTTGTGGCCTTCTCTTAGTGGATATTGAGGAATGACACCCCCTTAAGAGAGGACAGATTCTATAGCTCAGTTCATACTGATACCCATTTGGGCATCTGAACATTGTTTTAATGCCAGTCCATCAAAGGCTCCTGATTTTGTTAGCAGCACTGTTCTTCCAAAAAACTGGTAGACATCTGACATATTTTCTTTCAGTCAGTTTATTGTGGCAGTAAGTGCATCAAATTCTTTGTTAGACATAATTCTCAAACCTCATTGATTTCATTGCTTGCTTATCTCAACCTAGGAGAAAAGACACTAGAGAAAATGATCTCTAAATAAGTTGCAAAGAGAAATAAGCATTATAATTTGGAATGCATGGAATGACAAGCCACGCATGCATTCAGTGAGAGAAGGAAAAAAGGGAAATTTATTTCCAAAAAAGAAAAAGAAATTTACGTAAACCAGTTACAAAGAGATTTCATTGGTTCCAGAGGTTCCAAGCCCGAGTTATTGTCAGTTCATTGGTGGAGATGCCATTACTGGACAAGTGATCATCTGAGAATGTCTTATCTGAATCACTGTAGCACTAAAGAATGGCTAGTGATAAATTTATCAAAGCAGGAGGTGCATGAAGGGTTTTTAGAAAATCGTTGGAAACAGTTCTTATCTTTGACATGTAAGCATGAGTCTCCTCTCCCTCAGCCCTTCCCAGCCCTATTTTGTCTGGGTCTGACAAAAGTGCTTTCATCCTGGTATCTGCAACTTCAACACTTTTCCCCACATCTCTTTCACTCAGCTGAATGATGGCCAATTGAAATTATCAGGCCTAAAGCCCCCATGTGACCTTTCTACTGGATGGAATTTTAATGGCCATTTGCGTGTTTGCTGTTCTCAACTCTTTCTTAATCAAAATTTCTACCCTTTGAAGTCAACAAATAGAAACACAAACTTTTGAGGTAGTAAATTGCTCTCCCTTTTCTTTTCAGGTTTCCTTGCATGCTTTATTTTTTTTCCTGAGCTTATTCTTTTCCCTAAGATTTTGTTAGGCACAGTCAATAATTGACAAAAACCACGTAACCTTGTCCTCCAACACCTCACCACTAAAACTATAGGCTCCATTAGCACATAAGTTGCCTTACAAATGGTATAAATAGTATTTTTACTAAATCTTTTGCTACTACATAGCATGGTCATCCATCTTTGCAGTTTCTGATAACAGTTCTTTGCTGATGACTTTTGGCCCATTAAGCTAAAGCTGCGTATTTTAAGTTATTGCTATGTCATCACCTTCCATCTAGTATTCCTTCTTTATTAATGTAACACCAGGTGCCCGTTGAAGGAGTCTTGCACCACGCAGAAATGACCAGGCCCTTGTACCCCCTCCTTGTTCAGTCACTATGTGGCTGATGCCCCAAGAACGGGGTTCCCTTGGTGACCAACATCTTTATTATTATGTGGACAGGGGCTACTCCGAGAAAACGATGATTTTGGCTGTGAAGCTGAGGCAGACTCACCTGGGGATCTGTCAGACAGTCTTACTCCTCCCTGTTGAGTAGGGTATCATTTCATGAAGGGGGTCTGAGCAATCCATTGCTGTGTCTGCCATAACTCCGTTCAGAGACCCATTGATGAGGAGGCTCTGCCATCTTCAACACTAGATCTCCAAGTTTCCCTCAAGCACTGACATCCACCCTTTGAAGATGAGAGAGAAGGGGAAGGTATTTGTGGCTAATGCAGAAATGGAGTACATCAATTCTGTCAATGTCCATTTGTTCACATGGCCACAACTCACTGCAGGGAAGGCTGAAAAATAGAGTCTAACCGTGAGCCCAGGATGAGTGCGGAAAAAGGAGCAAACAGCCATTCAGTCTCTGCTAAATGTTTGAAAGCAGTCATTCAATTTACAATCCAGTTTCTCATAAATTGGCAGATGCCTGCATCATTCTTGAAGACTCTTTGTTAATATTTGAAGCTCTCTTTTCCTTTCTTTGAGGGGAGTCTAGATGTTCTGTTAGAATTTATTTTTCAATGTGAGTTTATTTTGTCTATTATTAGAAATTAAGTATACCAAGTTTTATTGAGTAAATATCATGTCTTAAATATGTTGACAAAAATAATATATGCTTATGACTAAATATGAGAAACGAAATATTTTCAATAACAAATATTATCCCTCTGCTCCCTGATCTAACCCTCTTTTCCCAAACCCTAAATAGAGCCCATTTTTGCTCTTTTAGTTCTTTCTTTTTTTGTTGGCCTTACATCGCTAGACAATATTATTATTTTAAATTAATGTAAATGTGTTCTCCTTACTTCTTTTCATGGTTTCCTTGGTTGCTTTTCCCATATCCCCTGGCCATCTTTCCAGTGCAGTTATATTTATTTCTCTTTATCCATGCAAGTCACTGCTCACGGTACTTTATATTTTGAATTTTTAAATTGTCACAACCTGCCAATGTGGTGATATTGCTGCCCTTTCTTCAGTGACCTGCGCTGGTTTCTCCAGCAGATCTCTCCTTTCCTAGAGACTCTGCTTTGATTCTTTTCTTCAAGTGGGGTTTCCGCTTACCTTAGACTTCTCCCTCAACTCTTATTCTGAAAATTCTCTGGACTGCTCTCCACGGTTGGACCTAGGACTGCCCTGGTCATGGGTTGGTTTCCTGCTTATAAAGGTAAAAAAGGATATATTTTCTTCATTTTTGTGTTTCCAGTAAGGTTTGTATTCTGCCATCAGATTTGATTTATAATTGGCTGAGAGTCAAATCTAGAATATCCATGACTTTGTGCTTTATTGACCTTCAGTATCTGGTGTGAAATGATTAAGTACAGTGTCCTTTAGCCTCTCATTTCTATGTGAGAGAACTATTTTCACTGAGAGGATTTTCTTTCTTTTTTCGAGTCTTTAAGATCCTTTCTTTATCTTCAAAGTTTTGAAGAAAAAAAAACAAGTTGTAATTTCTATTTTGATTGTATTTGGAGATGCTTTTTAATAAAATATTTGTGTCCTTTTGGTAGTTTTTCCATTTCCTATGCTTTTTTTTTTTTTTTTTCCTGGAACTCTTGTTTATCAGATGGTGAACATCTTCATTGATCCTCTCTGTATTAGTTTCACATAATTTGTGGTACATGGTTATGGCAGCCCCAATAAACTGGGTGGAAGAAAACAAGAAAATATATATTTCTGATTTCTACCCTCCAGGACTAGGAGAAAATAAAACTTCTTCTAGCTTCTGTTATTTACTGGTGGTCCTCAGAGTTCCTTGGCTTGCAGACTGACCATTCCAATCTTTGCCTCCGTTGTCACATGACCTTTGTTCATTTGTACATCTCTGTTTCTGTGTCTCTTCTCTTCTAAAAAGAATAATAGTCATATTAGTTGAAAAACCCACCCTACTCCAGTGTGACCTCACTTTAACTCACTACATCTGCAACAACCCATTTCAAACAAAGGTCACATTCTGAGGTTCTTGGGCTTGGGGTTAGGCCCTCCAGAAATCTTTGTAGAGAACACAGTGCACCCCATAACATTCTCTTTCTACATTCTGTTTTTATTCTTGTCATATTTCTGTTACTTCCTTTTTTAATTCTACCTTGTGTGATTTTTTATCTTCACTCTGTTTTCACACCTTCTCTGGTATTTTTACTTGAACAATCAGATGCTTAATTTGTAGCAGCTCTGTTTCCAGTTTTAATTGCTCCCTTTCTTGGATTTTTTTCACTCAAATATTCCAAATATTCTCTTTAGAAAAATATAAAATTTTATTCCTGCTTTTTTGAATTATTTTTGTTTTGTTTTATTTATCTTTTATCCTTTTTTATTCTTAGAAGTTCTCCTCACATCTTGGGTGATTATTAGACCCTTCATTTTTAAGTACCAGATCTTAGAGGTGTGTCACCAGCCTATGGGTATGAGATAAACTTGTGCGAGTTGTCTTTTCTGGTTGGTGTATTTACTTTTCCACTCTTTTCACCCTTGCGTTTTATTTATTTATTTATTTTACTATGTTGCTATCATTAGACTGGGATCTCAGGCTGGGAAAGAGTCTAACAGAATTGTGATGGATTGGTTGTGTGGGATTCATATGCAATAACTGTTATATACATATTTTTGAGGATTCTGAAAAGAAAAAAGATACTGAGAGAGACACCCTAGTCCAAGCATACAATTTAAGTTTATCTCCAATACTTCTTGCTTATTCCCAGTGAAAACAATAAGGCCTCACAACCTTGAAATTGTTGACTGGTTGTTTTATAAAGTACTACTACGAATCCGTGTTGGCACCCTAATTTTCATATATTATCATGTGTTAACCAATTCAGTGCTTGACACTCAACAAAATGGTTTGAAAAACACAACTAGAAAATTAACATTTGATTCAAAAGAGATTCTTATTAATGGAGTTCCCTCATCCGATGGGTCAAGTTTATTTTGCCCATCAAGGTAAATGATTGCTTTAATAGAGGGATCCTCTTCAGACATTTAAAGAGAAATGTTACCACGCGAACATTTTGGTTATGTTTTTCTGCAGTTCTACTCAAGTAATGATGTTATAAACCCTCAAGTGCTTTCTGCCTCATGATAGGAATGAAGGAAGATGCAGCTAACATAGTCCCATCTGCAAACTCTTCTAGTAACTGAAGATGTGGAATTCCATTTTACTCCCAACAAGGAAGTACTATTTTGAGGGTCAGTTATGTATGGTTTTACAAACAATTTGCCAAGCTTACTTTGATTAACGATATTAATATTATCCACACAGGTTACTTAAAAACATTCTTGGTTATCTTCAAATTAGAGGATAGAGAGCATCAGTGAAATTATCATAGACTTTGGGCCTGATGCCAAAACAAAGTTGAAATTAATTAATTGCTAATTGCAAAGATAAAAGATGCCAGGCATGGTGGCTCACGTCTATAATCCAAGCACTTTGAGAGACCAAGGCGGGTGGATTGCTTGAGCTCAAGAGTTAAAGACCAGCTTGGGCAACATAGCAAGACCCCATCTCTACAAAGAAACAAAAATTAGCCAGGCATGGTGGCGTGGGCCTGTATTCTCAGTTACTTGGGAGGCTGAGGTGGGAGGATCACCTGAGCTGGGAGGATCACCTGAGCCTGGGAGGTCCAGGCTGCAGTGAGCCCTAATTGCACCACTGTATTCCAGCCTGGATGACAGAGCAAGATTTTGAAAAAAAAATTGATAAAAGGCATTTATTTGCATATAACCTGCTGTGTTTTAGACATGGCTTCCTGCCTGCTTAGCAATATCATAATGAAATCCAATACTTCCACCAGATCTGGGATCTGATGAGATCAACCTGTAAAACAAAATTTCATCATTAAGCGACTTACAGAGGTTATAATGTCTACCAGGCAAGTCTGGACAACAGTCTTAAGAAAGTATCCCTTGTGCCAACTGAAACTCAAAGCTCCTAAACTGTTGTTGTCATGCCAGGCAGTAAGGAACACGGTGTAAACCAGTTTTTTGGACATGAAATATACACGGCAGTTTGTGTTTGCGAAATTATAGTTCTAGTTCTCATTTACTGTTGTCTGGACATGGTCAGAAAAATGCTAGTGGTTTGATTTAAATTTACACCCAACTCTTTACAGGAAAATATCGTTGAAGTACTCTTTCTATATCTGTTCCACAAGTGTAACCTTTTCTATGAAATTAATGTACAACCAGCACGGGTGACTGTCTAAATAATTTGCAGGCCTTGTCTCAGATGAAATTGCAAGGAAAAGCTCTTCAATCGTGGATGCTCAGCAGTCAGTGATACCATTATCATACATACCAAACAAACGACATACGAAGTGTGCTTCAGTGGGATCAGCTCCAGCCACTGATGGCCTCTCTGAGCACTAAGTGCCTCCAAGTTGGCCCCACAGAAAGGGTGGAGGACTGACTGTGGGAGATTAGCAATCCCAGGACAGAGGACACACCACAGGTTTCAAAAGACATTTGTTAAATTCATTATTTGGGCTCATGCTTGTGATCCTAGCATTTTGGGAGGCCGAGGCGGGCGGATCACGAGGTCAATAAACTCTTTACTAATTGCTGGTACAGACTCTTGGAAATTAACCTTTACTGCTGTCGACATTGAGGGATACTTTGGTAACAGTACTTTAAAAGCTTTGAAGGTGATTGAAAAAAGAATAATCTCACTGAATTGACAGTATAATAAAAAAAGAACTGAGTTTTTAACTTTGTAGTTTCCAGATTGATTTCAGCAGGACCGCACCACAAGTCTTCTCATCTTGCTCTTACTTCATAAATTGACAATCTGCTTGGTTACTTCCCAGTCTTCTCCACTTCTATTCCTAGTCTCACTGAAGAAAAGTTTATACCCCAGAATCCCTGACAATTATCAAATTGTAATCAGAATCTTTAAATGCTGTTTGTTTCCGAGAATGACTCAGGGAAGGAAATGAGGGCATTTTAGAAATCATTCCTGCCGGGAAGTAGATGGACCTCAGGTCAAGTAATTCAGAACTTGGGGGTTTTAAACAGAGGGTGGGCTCAGAAAGAGTTAGTGGTTTTTAGAAAAATTCTGAGCCATTGTAAATAGGATATCAAAGTGAAGGTGCACAGGAGATTATGGCCAATTATTCTAAGAAACTGAATCCTGGAGGCTGCTGAATTAGGGTATAAGAGGCAGTTAAGGTTTTCTTACAGTTCTTCATTATAAATGATCAGCCCCATCCTGAGCCCATACATAATTCTGCAACTATATTATATTAATACTTCATAATTATATAACGTATAATTATATCATATGTAATATTATATTGTATATTAATCATATTTACATATTGATATATATTAATGCTTATTATATATAAGTAGATAATACATTAATACTCAGCATATATAATATATAATGCTCAGGATGTTCCTGTTCGTTTACAATGAATAATTGTAAGAAAACCTGAACTGCCTCTGATACCCCAATTCAGCACCCTCCCAGGGTTCAGTTTCTTAGAATAATTGGCTATAATGCCCTGTGCACCTTCATTCAGATGTCCTATTTACAATGACTCAGAATTTTTCTGGAAGCTTCTAACTCTTTATAAGTATATACATTGTATAATCTCCAAATTTTGAAAAACTACTGAAGAAAGTGTTGTCAAAAATGTAATTTTACTAAACTCAAAAAGATAGAAATAAACAAAATATATTTCCCAGCCATAATGACAGAAAATTAGAGATTAATAATGCAAAAAATATTAAAAACTCACAAGTATTTGAATACCAAATAGCCAAGAAAGTCAAAGCTGAAATCAAAAGGAAAATCAGAAAATACACAGAAATAAATGAAAATAAAGACATGCCATACCAAAACCTATGAGTTGCAGCTAAAGTAGTGGTTAGAGGGAAATTTATAGCTGTAAAAGCTTATATTAAGAAAGAAGAAAACCCTCAAATCAGTAACTTAAAATTGTACCATAAAACACTGGAAAAAGGATAAATTAATCCTAAAGAAAGTAGAAGGAAGCAAATAATAACAATAGATCAGACATCAATAAAAAAGAAGATAGGAAAATGAGAGACAAATCAATGAAGCCAAAAGCTGATTCTTTGAAAAGATTAACAATATTGGGAAATCTTTAGCTAGAATGATAAAGAGAAAGAGAGAGAGAGTGCAAGAGAGAGAGAGAGAAGACTCAAATTGTAGAGTCAGTAAGGAAAGAGGAGAGATTACTACTGACCTTACAGGAAAGAAAAAAATTAGAAGTGAATAGTATAGATAATTGTATGTCAAAACATTTGATACTTTATATTAAACTACAAATTCCTAGCAAGGCACAAACTACCAAAATTGATACAAGAAGAAGCAAACATATGGAATAGATCTGTCACAAATGAAGATATAAATTAATAATCAAAAAACAAAACTTCCTAAAAAGAAAAGTCCAGCTCCAATGACTTCATTGCTAAATTGTAACAAACATTTAAAAATTTAATAGTAAGCCTTTTTAAACTCTTCCAAAAAATAGAAGAGAAGGGTATATACTTCCCAATGTCACACTCTTCTGAAGACAATGGAAAACCAAATCCTTCCAAAAGAGGCCTCAGGCCTCTTCAGGTCTTACTCCCTCTCCCCTTGAGATTGTATTATTTATGAATACAATGAAATACAATTAATTAAATTTTTTTCAATAGTTTATGGGGCATTCTTTGTTTATCTGGAATTCAAATTTAGCTGGATACTTGGCATTTTTTCTGGGAACCGTATTTTGTAAACTAGTTATGGACTATGTGGGAAAGAGAAAGATACATTGTCCTGGCCCTGGACAAGGAGACCTGAACAGAAACAGGCTGAAGACACACTGTTGCAAGGCCAGGGGCTGAGAAAGGAGAGAAGGGGACCCGTGGAGTTGACGTGCATTCTCTAGTCAAAGGAACAGCCTTTTTGTACTGCAGAAGAATTGTGAAGAGGCCATCAAATGATCCTGAAGGAAGGAGTCAATTATAACCAGAATTTGTATTCAAACGCTTTAACAACCAATGCACCCTGAGTCCCAACCTGTCAGAATCGAAGCTGGCTCCAAGGCCCTGGATACTGTCTGCTGTGCCAAACTTGAATGTTTACTTGCCTGATTGTGAGGACAGGAGAGCTTATGATGTTGAGAGAGGACCAGAAGGTGTGGGGAGTGCAGTGAGATCCTGTTGGCAGTGGGAATGGAGGAGGTTGAGGCAGTGGATAGGAAAAGTCTGGCCATATGGAACAATTCCGTATCTTAACAACTGCTCCAGCTGCAAGTAAGACCTGAGTTTAACCATTTCCTGGGCTCAGAGTGCACAAGGAATCCAAGGGAGGGAAGAACTGCCTGGGGCACCACCTCTTCCCCTTTACTTGCGACACAATGATGCTGAAACCTTCAGAAATCCTCCCACAAATGAAGCAATGGAAAAGTGCTAGGAGGTAGACCACCGAGCAAGGAGAAAGTGTCAGACAGGACGACCACTCCCAGGTTCCTTCTTGGAGTTGTCTAGCTGAGGGAAGAGCTGAAGTTTTGACATGTAGCAGGTTTAGGAGTTTAGTTTGAATCTTGGCCTAAATATTCTATTTTCTGAAGTGAGGAAGAGTTTTTGATTAAAGTAAGTCTAGGAACATTTTTATTCAGAGAGTGCACACAAAAGTTTTAGCCCTTCTTGTGTATTCATTGGCAAGATGGTATTAAAGATGGAATAAATGCTTTTGTATATACGAAAAAAACCTATAATAACTTTAATGCTAGTAATATAATGTTTTTACTTGCATATTATGTGCTAGGTACAATCTTATTGTTAACCAAAACGTGAGTTAATTTAAGGTTCACACTGTCTATTTTTTGAGTAAGGAATGTGTGTTCAATGGTTAAGAGCGTTCCCTCAAATCACACAGCTGATAAAGGGCCAGGCTGTGTCTTCATGGGGAAAGGCAGTTCTCAGACGACCGTAATGGATCCCAATGACCATGAATAGGATGCATCAAGTGAGGATATCTGGGTAATCTCAGCTAAAAAGTGCATTTTCACAACCTGTTTTTACACAGGATTAAGAGTGTGACACTGTTTCCTGACATAGGAGATTGGTCTGATTAAAAAATGCAACATATGTCTCTTTGAGATTCAGAACCATGCAACAATTAAGCAATTGTGCTGGGCTCTGATTATGTCCATACTTTGTTTATTGGTAAAATATGTAATGCATTGACCTAAATACCATAATGCCTGGCATCCCGATTCCTCACCTGTACCTTGCTTGGATCCTTCTGGGAGAAGCACGCTCATATATTAGTGTGTAGGGGTTTGAACCCTCGTGAGCTGAGCATTCTGAAGGCCAGCACTGGCTGCTAGGAGAGAGATTAATACTAGCAATGAAGCCACCGCGTAGCAGGATGTATGCAAATGCGGTGAAGAGCAAAAACATCAGAGGAAGAATGAGGGTGAAAGAAGAGATTCCATCAAGACATGAAGTTTTCTCATAGTGAGAGGGGTCTGGGAAAACCAAACCAGCAAAACCTGAGAATTGCTGGGTGAGGTCTTTCAGCTTCAGTCTAGACACATGGATAACTGGGTATTCAAGCGTTCGTAAGAATGGCTCACAACGAAGGTCAGGAAAGACAAAATTCAGAAGAAACCTAAGAGGGAGAGAAGCCACAGGGTGCAGCTGCTTACCTATCCACCCTGTTTTCAGTATATCTGAAAATACAGTCTTTATGTAGTGCTACACGTTAAACATTCGTTCATTAGGTCATGCTCATGAAGAATTTATTAGGTTCTTAGATGGGAAACTAAGACCATATGCTGTAATTTCTGTTTAAAATTACTAGGTGAAAAATATCTCAGTTTCACACATGCACATAAAAATTGGGGTTGTTCCTCCCTAGTCTTTGCTGTCTTTGGACTCATTTGATGAGTGCTGAAGGCCGTCTCAATTCTAGAACCACAGCACATGGGACTGGCAGTTGATTTTATGACAAAATCTATCCACGCTGGAGCTACAGCAAGAACTCTGCGGCCAACAGTCTGCACGTGAAAATAATGGTCGTAGCTGACTGTCCCCCGAGCATGCTTCCCTTTCTGGGAGTTAAGGGACAGTCTGTTGAAAGTCAGCCCATCTGTTCAAAGGTCATGATTCTATGACTTAGGCTCACATTGATTACAGGGATAAGATAAGACCCACGTTCTGTGAAAAGGTCACCTTCAGAAAGAGCATCAGAATCACGGTGTCGGCTGGTCTCTGGTGACTTTATTATGTGCTGCACATTCTTTATAGCCTGCCTTTGAAACCACCTGTCTAGTGCACTTCCTGCTTGTGACAATAACAGTTTCACTGTCCCATCGACACCACTCTAATTAGGATTAAACTTCACCCGCTGAGATTACCTGACTCTTTGGCACATTGCCATCTAGCAGGAAGCGGGCACTGCATTGCCATTTTAATAAGGAAAGGGGAAAAAAATTCAAATGACTAATTGCTAGCAGTGGAAGAAGGGTTAATGGAGCATCTGCCATATGAATAGAGTTAATTCAAATGCAAAAGGAAATATTAAGAAAATCCTGTGCTCTGATTGATAAAGTTACAGAATGGAAAGTGTCCAAATACAATGCTGCAGTGATCCGCCTTCAGAAATATTTTGGAAATAAAACAACCCCATTTTTAATGTATTATGATTATTATTATTATTATTTTTGAGAGAGAGTCTCGCTCTGTTGCCCATGCTGGAGTGCAGTGGTGCAATCTCAGCTCATTGCAAGCTCTGCCTCCCGGGTTCCCGCCATTCTCCTGCCTCAGCCTCCTGAGTAGCTGGAACTACAGATGCCCGCCACCACGCCCGGCTAATTTTTTGTATTTTTATTATAGTCAAGGCTTCACCGTGTTAGCCAGGATGGTCTCGATCTGCTGACCTCGTGATCCGCCCTCTTCAGCCTCCCGAAGTGCTGGGATTACAGGCATGAGCCACTGCACCGGGCCCAAAACAACCCTATTTTAATCTAGTGTTAAAAGAAAATAGCTTTTCCAGCGGGCTTCACTTTTGGAGTCAGGCTACTTTGTAGCATTGGACGAGAAAGTTTCAGAGAAATAGCAGAAATGATCAAATCTACAGTTTTTTAGACTACAGTCCTTTAATAGTGAAGATTTTTTTTCTAGCAATTGATAATGGAAATAAAGTTCATTTTTCATTTTGTTAATATTCAGTATTGGCAGACACTGATGATGACCTTTTATTTCTTTAAAGAAACTAAAACTAAAATTTCACTTGAAATAAAAAATTGAAACAAAAATCATTGGAACATCTCTGTAATAAAACAAAAACAATTTTTTAAAAAATCCCTAAAACTGCTCAACTGCTAGTGTAACTATTAACCTCTCTACTGATGCTAACACAGTATCAGCCCTCATTTGGGAAACCTCAGAATTCCAAATGTGAACAACAGACTTTAATTTTTTTTTTTAATTTTACTTTAAGTTCTGGGATACATACGCTGAATGCGCAGGTTTGTTACATAGGTATACGTGTGCCATGGTGGTTTACTGCACCCATCAACCCGTCATTTAAGTTTTAAGCCTCACATGCATTAGATATTTCTTCCAATGCTCTCCCTCCCCTTTCCCTCCACCCCCTAACTGCCCCGGTGTGATCTTCCACTCCCTGTGTCCATGTGTTCTCATTGCTCAACTCCCACTTACGAGTGAGAATGTGGTACTGGATTTTCTGTTCCTGTGTTAGTTTGCCGAGAATGATGGCTTCCAGCTTCATCCATGTCCTACTAAGCATGCTTTTAATTTAAACTAAAATAATAGTTTATTTTACACATTCTATGTTCCAAATTTTATTAATTTCTTCATAAATTCCATTTTCAGGGTTTCATTCAAGTTGAAAAAAATTGTGCAAACTATGATCAAGTAGAAGAAATTGAAGTTTTTTCAGAAAATCGCCTACCTTATTCACTCTGTAGGCATACAGCTATCATGAAATATACACACAGTTAAAGACCACTCAAATTAGAGACTCAAAGGGAAAAATTCCTGGGATGTTGCTTTGGGTCGTGTCAATGGTGAAGGAGCAGATAATTTTAATTCAACTTTTTTGAAAGCTTGACTAGTCATACGAAATTATGTCTAGAAAAATTTGATGCTTGTATGAAAAAATGTTTTTGTTAGTGAATCAATTCATGAATAACTCTCTAGAATATGTCAATTCAATTCAGTATTTGTTCTTGCTTACTTGTCAGAGTATGCCCAAATTAAATGTACTCTTACACAAAGTTACACAGAAGATGAAAATAATTCCTTAGGCCAGACAGTCTTCAGTTATGTTTTTCTTAAGAGTTCTTATATCTCTATTTACTCTATGTTTGTTAGTGCATATTCATATACATCCCAATCCTCCTTAATAACATCTTTCTATTTCACTACATGTCACTCATAGATGAAACATTTTTATTTAATTACTCTTTTATAGCTTTTGGAAGAGTCTAACCGGACAGAAACTTTTCTCTAAGACATCTATACTGAAAAGTACACACATTTAAAATCACAACAACCAAACAATGAGCTTCTGCTATATTTTCCTTAAGTATTAGAAATTAATTATTGACTTTACCTTTTTAAAATCTGTTAACTATCTTTTCTAGTCCTCCTTTCAAAACAAAAACGTATGGTGAAAGTCTAGAACTGAGTTTGTATTTAAGAAAAAAGGTGCAGACATAACAGAAATGTACTGACGCCAAAAGAGAATTTCGAACAACTAAATAGAAAATTAAAATCTAGATAAAGGTCTATAGAGTTGCAAAGAATAGCCATAAATAGACTATTTTGCCATTCTTCATATATACAGGACAATATTGAAAACTGCATTTTAAATTTGAACATGCCGTTGAAGTGTTCTTTAACTGTCTTGTATCATTTTATTTTAATAGGCATGTTGTAATTGAGACCAAGTTGGGCATTTGACATTTTATCACTAAGCCCAAAGCAAGAGTCTTTTGCTTGCTCACACTCCATTAGGGGGCGGTCTCCCCTCATGGGACCGCCTGTTAAGTAGCCCGAGTGAGACACAAAGCTTAGAATTGTGGTCTCTGTAATATATCGTCCATGAAACAGTTCTTTTATCCTGTTCCCAGATCTCATTATGTTTCACTAGTTGAATAGAGATAAGCCTGGACAATGTTTAAGCTAGATATCGAGGTTGCTTCAGGAACTGCTTGAAGTACATACTGATACATCATTTGTCAGCAAGAGACACCTTTTCTCCTTGGAAAAAAAAGATGAGGGCAGAGGAAATATGCTACAAACCAGCTGCACTTGATTAAGTTTTTGCGGTGTGTGCTTGTGTGTGTGTGTGCGTGTGTGTGTGTGTGTCTAGAGACAGAGAAGAGAAAGATGAGTTTGCATGCTTGTCAATTTGATGTAAGTTCCTCACTATTTGTTGCCATTAACACACACACACACACACACAATTTCACAATGAGTTCCATTGGAGTTTTCAGCTCTGCTATTCTGGCCAAATTCCAAATTAGATAATTATATTTCCCCAGTTCTAATCCCTTTCCTCATGTTCATCTAAGCTAAAATCACAGTCTTGACTCATGTCATGCAACTACCCACCTGTTTTTCATTGGACTGTAGCACTAACATGCTAACATATTAATTCCAATTTAATATATCCATTGGTGCTTATAGGAGAGACATGTTGGAGAAACGCTATTTATATAAGTATAACCTCAAATGACATATGCTGACATTTTGATCTGTCTGGTTTAATCCTATTTAAGGAGTATGAACAATACCTGATCTTCAGATACTTTGACTTGTGATTGTATGAGAGATTGCTAGAAGCACTCACCAAAATTGAATATCTGTTCTTATTCCTGAACACACAGCTAGGCTACAGTTCTGAGCCTCCCTTGAAGTTAGCTGTGCCCACGTGACTATGCAATAGATAAAGGTAAACAAAAGTGGTGTGTGGTGCTTCCAGACCCAGCTCCTAAGAACTCGCCCTGTGTGTTTGTCCACAATTTTATTCCTAAAAAGAATAGAAACTGTCTCATGGTGAACAGGGATGTCCTATCTTGAAGGTGCAGAGCTTTACTGCCCTGAGCCCTGCCAACCTGTCAGCTACTCACTGACCACTGATTGTTAAATCCCCAAATGCCTTCCCACCCTCACAGGCAGGCCGTCTCTGCCTCCCTGCTCAGGTTTGCACTCAGAGCCAGCAGTCCCCCTCCTGGGTGGGCCCCTTTGAAGTGGGCTCTGCCCAGTCTCCTTCTCTTAGCTCTCTCAAGGCCAAGGCCCAAGGTGGCTGCAGTTCCCCATGTGTCACAAGAGATTGACTTCAGAGGACAGCCAGTCAACGGGGGACAGCTAGTTTCAAGGGATGAGACAGACACTGAGAATGTGTGTGCTGGTTTACCAGAAAAAATTTAGGGACACCACTTGCCCCCATCAGAACTATGGAATGAGGACTTGCATACGAGCTGCAGAGGCTTCCTGTGGGGATCAGGTGTGCTCTCCGGGACTCCTCCAGCCCACAGGAGCACTGGTTGTGTGGGTTGCTGTGTGGGTTCTGGGGTACATGTGCAGAACATGCAGGTTTGTTACATAGGTATACACCTGCCATGGTGGTTTTCTGCACCCATCAACCCATCATCTACATTAGGTGTTTCTCCTAATGTTATCCTACCCCCGGCCCCCTATCCCCCAACAGGTCCTAGTGTGTTATATTCTCCTCCCTGTGCCCATGTGTTCTCATTGTTCAACTCCCACTTATCAGTGAGAACATTCAGTGTTTGGTTTTCTGTTCTTGTGTTAGTTTGCTGAGAATGATGGTTTCCAGCTTCATTCATGTCTCTGCAAAGGACATGAACTCATCCTTTTTTACAGCTGCATAGTATTCCATTGTGTATATGTGCCACATTTTCTTTATCCAGTCTATCATTGATGGGCATTTAAACATGTGATGCAGAATGCTGCTGAGTAGAACAACTGTTGGGTCGCATTTATCACTCTTTCTTAGACTCTAAAGCTCATCAGAATATGAACTTGAGAGAAGTAAGGAGCTTTAAACAAGAGATTTCTTATCATAACCCTGAAGTTAACCTTGAAGAGGGGCCTTGCTGTGAAAAACCATGACCTCAATTTCTTCTTGGCCTCTCAGTCTTAATCATGGAGCTTAGTCATCAGGTGAGTGGCCTAGAGAAGAACCTTTAGAAATGTGTGGAAAAGGCTAATCCCTGGCTAATCCCTCTGCCAAGAAGAGAGCAGACCTCAATAGCTACCAACAGAATCTGCCTGTGTAGACTGCATGTGCCACAGAGCCCTGCAGGGTCCTAACAATCAGTAGAGCTACAAAAATAGGTTTACAATCGTAAATGAACTCTGTAAACTGCAGAGAGCCTCTGGACCCAGTGAAAAGCATTCTTGTGATAAAAATAGATTATTTGTCTCTTCCCTGTGGTATTTCATCTCTGGATGTTGATTCCCTCACATCTCCACTTGTATCAAAAGTGTCTCACCCTGAACATATCCAAAATTGAGCTCAGTATTTCCCTCCCAAACAACATATTCTTCCAAGGTTATTTTTATCAGCTGTTAAAGTGAGAAATACCAGCATTAGATGTGATTTTTTTCTTCTTCCTAACTGTTCATTTCAAATCATTTACCAGGTCCTGAATTTCTCTCAAGATGATCCATTGTTTATTTATCTCCAAAACAGCATGTCTAATCTAGCCCATCATCGCCTCTTACCCAAACTATCGTAGTAGCTTCTGAGGCAGTCTCAAAATATCTCCTTTGCTCCCTTTCCTTTAACCTACTTACTATACATCAGTCATGATGAGGTTTTAAAATGTCCACCCATAGAATACTATATAAAAATTGTCTATAACATAGCAATGAAAAATATGGATTACAGCTGCATGCAGTAGCATGGATGAATCTCACAGATATAATGGTAAGCAAAAGAAGACCCCCAATAAATTCAAATCAATCTATGACAGTGGAGGTGAAAAGATGATTACCTTTTGAGGCATATGACTTAGCGGGGGCATGAGAAGACTTTCTGTGGTTGCTGGAATGGTCTGTAATTTCATGTGGGCAATGGTTTACGTGGGTGTGCATATTTATGAAGTTAAGTGAGCTGTGCCATTAAAATCTGTGCATGTTACTTTATGTAATCTATACTTCAACATAAAAGTTATAATTCTATATACAAATGAAGCAAAATAAAATAATAATACCAACTAAATTTCACCATGCTTAACATTTTTAAGAGGCTTCTTATTGCTCTACAGTAGAGACAAAAATCTCTACTGGCTTGAAAGACCTTTGGGTTCTGCTCCCATCATTTGTTTAAAGCCTCATCTCTTGATATCTTAGAAATGCCACGTGTCTTGTAGCTCCTCTCATAATATTTTCCTCCAAGCCTATGTAAGAACAAGGACTAGAATGAGTCTTACTCGAATCATCCCCTAAGTTCCCAAGCATTGTGAGAACTATGGTTACATGGAACTTAACCGAACCTCAGCAGAGAAGGCAGATTCTGCAAATTGGCCGATATGGTTCTGATATAAAGTTAAAGTGAATGAAGAAAAAGGAAAATACGGAGTTATGCAGAAGTTGAAGATAATTGTTTATACAGAAAGGCAATATGGAACATCCATAGCTGGTACTCAAAAATGACTAAAAATGGCATATTTCCATCATTGGAAAAGGATGAAAAGTTCAAAGGAAGCTAATCAGTAAGGTTATTTCAGTCAGTGAACAGAGGTTGAGTCGTATTTGCATTTTCCATCAGATAATTCACTATTCTTGCCAAACTCCACAACTTACTGAAATAATGATTGCCAGGTAGCAAAACTGAAGTATGTGAATGAAGGACATTGTCTTGTAAAGCAGCCACATGCTGAAGTAATGTTCTATTTTCTTGATAAAGCAAAACAAAAAGCTGTATATTTTATATCACAGCATGCAACTTTCCACATAATAGAGTGAGTGTAAGGTATGAATGATACTGTGTTGATGTTCCTATCAATATTTTATAACTACTCTTACTTTACAAAATTGACAACATTATATTCACTGCACAACAAGGGAGAAAAGGAAAATAAAGTTAGGTGGATAAATATTGAAATATTGAGTATTCATACTATATGCTGAAAATGTTTGTAGTGAGTAGCAAATAATATTCAATTCACATGTCATGACTGCACAGTTAATTTCCAAGCTTTATTGGAAAACTACCCTACACTGACTTTCAATATGGTTCAGCTGATGTTCTTTGTTTTTATTAGGTACTCAACAAACTACTGATGCTGGGTTTGAAAATGTTTGCATTGAAAAAGGGAAAAAAGATAATATTTCTTTTATATAATTTATGCATATTATTATCTGTTATACTTATTAAAATTGTTGTTATTATTTATAACAACCCTGTGTGCTGGGCCTCACAGGTGCAAATGTACAGGTGTGAAAGTTGAGTCTCCCAGGTTATACACCACAGGATGCAGGCAATGTCACCCACACTGTCCATGCTAAGATTGGAACATAAATTATTCTCGATGCAAAGACAGTCTTACATTCTGGGTGGAACAGTGTGTCCCCTTGATATGCTTTGGCTGTGTCCCCACCCAAATCTCATCTTGAATTGTAGCTCCCATAATTCCCATGTGTTGCGGGAGGGACCTGGTGGGAGATAGTGGAATTGTGGGGGTGGTTTCCCCCATATTGTTCTCGTGTTAATGAATAAGTGTCACAAGATGTGATGGTTTTATAAGGGGTTTCCCCTTTCACTTGGTTCTCATTCTCTCTTGTCTGCCACCATGTAAGATGTGGCTTTCACCTTCTGCCATGATTGTGAGGCCTCCCCTGTCATGTGGAACTGTGAGTCCATTAAGCCTCTTTTTCCTTGTAAATTACCCAGTCTTGGATATGTCTTTATCAGCAGTGCGAGAACAGACTAATTCTCCCTTCTTCACTGTCAGTGTACCACTGCTGTCAGGCCACCATGTGGGCTGTATTGTTTTGTGATGAAGATGATCCACTGGGATCCAAACAAGAAGGACCATCATAGACATTCCATCAAGTGGAGCATGTGCATGGGGAGTTGGCTTGAGGAACAAGAGTGACAGCATGATGCTTATGGGAAAAACCCAACAGACTAAAGCAAACTATTCCTGAAAAGCAGAGACCTGGTTCTAGTCCTAATGTCTAACCAGCTCTGCAATCTAGAACACCAGCCTTAAACTTGTGATCATATAAAACAAGACAAACAGTTCAATTTTTTTAGATTTCCAATTCTTCATGTTTATATCAATGATCTAAAGGATCAGATTTCAAGAATGATTTTAAAATTTAAGAGACCACAGCCTGAATCCTGACTCAGCTATGTATTAGATATGACACTTTGGACAGGTTGCATTATCCTTTTAAGCATTGATTTGCTCACCTCGGAAGTTAAAAACAATGTTGTATGGATATACTGAAAGGACTGGAGATAGTACAGACGGTCTGCTGAGCCAAGTGACTCCTGTGAGTAGACAAACAACATTGGGGTGATTTGTATTAATTTCTTATTTAATCCAATTCTTTATCTAAAAAGCGAATTCTCCCATTCCAATGTATTCTCATCTATGCAGGGACTTAACATTTACTAAACAGCTGGATTTTTATTTACCCTTTCAGCTACTTAACAATCCTAAGCAGAACTGTCCTTTTGCATTATAAAAAACCAGCTTTTTACTGCTAATTACACAGTATTAGCTGTATCTCTCCAAGACATCAAAGCTGTTTGGGCTTAAGAAGTCCTCCTTTGATAATACAAGTAGCCCAGAGATTGGCCACCCTCAATTTCTTAATTTCTAGGCTGCGCATCTGATGAGAGGGAACAAAGGTTTGGAGAAGTGGAAGGAGTGAGAACATCAGAGAAAGAGGGAAGAAGGATGGAGTTCTGTAGCTTCTCTCATCTGTAAGAGAGTTCCCTTTCATACCGCCTCTCCTAACTCTGTGTACTCATTACCCGGAAGCAGGTGAAACAAGCAGCAGTTTTGCAGATTTGGCTCAGGACTTCAAGGTGTGATTGTGCCAGGAATCTATTCCTTGACCTTGGCTATAACCCTTAACTTCTAGGACACAGTTTTTTTCTGGTAAGATCGATGTCATCTCTGATCTATTTATCTAAAAACCTTCAGATAGGGGAGCAATTGGGAATGTTTTTCAAATAGAAATCCTTATGCAATGGGGAGTTATCATTTTTAGTATTTTTACACATATTATATACTTTTTGCTAACTTCCTGCGTTAACCAGTTTCTAAAAATAGTTATACTTCTTTTATAGGTCATAAGATTATATTTTATTGTCCATCGAGTTAGATGTACTTCTTATATAAAATTAATAGGCGTATGTGAGAATGCAAATTTATGTAAATATGCAAATGAAACTGAATGCATCATGTTGAGCTCTCTATAGGATACAAAAAAACAGGCATGGATTCTTTTACAGAGTCAAACATAAGCTTGAACATACAAATTTTGTGGCATAATTAATCATATGCAATATTATAACAGTGGTAAGCCAAATTTTCAGTAAATAAAAATGAATTATGAGGCATGTACACTTTTAATTCGATGCATTGTCTTAGTGTTTATGAAGCATGGGTTTACTCTAGCAGTTGCTGGGGAGCTGGGCGTGAATCTCTTGTTTCCTCTTATGAGGTGTTGGAATTAGGACACAGAGGGGGGCATAATATGTGGCCGAACTAGACTAAAAGGGTTCCCAAGTAAGAGTAGGACTCTTTACAGTAGGGATTATATGTTGTTCTTATTTGTATTTATTTATATTTTGCAGAATTGTGGTCTATTACACTGTCTGGGTCAAAATAGAGCTTCCGTTAGCACTTGCTGATATTTAGTGTTCTGTAATAAATCACTCTGAACATATTTATTTATTTAGTAGAGGTTTAGGATTACTTTATATGCACAAAATTGGATGCTAAGTACAAAGGAAAGGACTTTGTTCTCAGGAAGTACTTGGATAACAAGGAATATAAGACAAGAACAAAATTTGTTAGAATTCATGGCGGAAGAATAGGTAAAAGAAGGCTTTGGGCTGGGGATAGGGTTGGATAGAGGTATTGAAAGACAAACAGAATTTATCACCTTGATACCTGTTTAGAATTCTGTTAGAACCTCTTTTCTGAAAGAATTATTTTTCAGACCAATTTGATTATTATTATGAAATTTCTACAGATTTGGCTTTCTCTTTAGAAATACATGTTATTATTATCAAACATATTCCCTTTGTCTTTTCTGTGTGGCCTCTATGTACTGTATTTATTAGACAACTAGTTTTAAATAGCTATTATGTATCAGGCATTAGGTACCAGGGATTTCAAATAAAACCATTCATAAGGTAGAGTAACTGCTGGCCGTTGTGGAGTATTTCACTTAGTAGGAAAGAAAGGTATTGAGTCATTGAATAGACAGTGATAGTCATTGTGGCAAGTGCTATGAAGGGTAAGTGTAAGATCCTCTAATGGTCATATTCACTGCAGGACCAAACAATAATTAGGAGACAATCAAATAAGGTAGAAAGTGGGATGCTCAGGTATATCAGGAAGAGGACAGTGTGGCTACAGAATAGTAATCAAGGGATAGGGTGCCCAGAGCTGTGGACAGGTGCCAGCTCATAATGATGTTTTGGAGACCTGGTTACCCTGAGCACTAAGAGGGTTTTGAAAATTTTAATCAAACATAGAACATGATTACTTTTACTTTTTTCAAAATAGAATTCCTATGAATTCTGTGATTAAAAAAAAAGAACTAGGAGGAGGCAAGAGTGATTGTAAAGAGAACGTTTGCAATATTTTGCAGTATGCTGAGAAAGAAATAATGGTAATTTAAACTAAAGTGGTAGCAACAGAGGCTGATGTAAGTGGACATACGTGAATAAAACTTAGGGAGATTTGCCTGGATTTGGTGACTGTCCCAACGTATCAACAGACAGGAAAATATAGAAGATAATTTGTGATATTTTGTCATAAACAGATGAATAACAGGTCCTTCATTGAGAAGAACACTAGATAGAACAGGAATATATTTTTTGTCATGTTAAATTTATATTGCAGTTTGTCCAACTAATGATAATACGGATAACAAGAGATTATCTGTCTTTATCTTTCTCTCTCAAATTTGATAGTCATGAACTTCTTAATGATGGGGAGGGCAGTGGAGAAGAAGGTTTCCCTTGGGATATGGTACAGAGGAAGACGTGGGCACGGGACAGGGCACTGGTGAACACGGAAGGTCAGGCAGGGCAAAGGATGCCCATGAAATTAGGATTAAAAGAAATATAGGAAAAGAAGACATTAAACCCAGGAGATGCCCAGAAAATAGAAATGAAACAAAACATAAAGGGATAGGGAAATTCAAGAAGAGAGGTCCACATGTGGAACGGAACTGAAGTAGAGTAGTTGATAACTTAGCTGTCTTCTCAGTTTCTCCCTCCCTTACCCAAACTGGAAGAAAAGAAAGGGGGAAATGAACACACCATCAAAAAAGTGAGCAGGCTGAGCACTGTGATGGACTAGATGGACGACACTGGGCTGATGCCTAGTCCTCACGTCTGCCGTTGTATCCTAAGGATAAAATGTACTCCCTTAGAACATTCGACTTTGGTGCACTAATGCGTGCTAAGTTCATGGCACAATGGAAGTAGGCAAAAGACAGTTGTGATCCCCAACTCTAAGATTTCCCTCTTGGCTCAACCCTTCTCCCCCCAACCCCCACAAATACATACAGCCTTGACTTCTGTTTCCTTTTTGCTATCTCAAGAGAATGTTTAAAACATCCTAGAATACACATGGAATATGTAGGCCTTAAGGATGCTTCATTCCTCATGGACACACACACACAAATGCATTCAGATACAAAATCATAAAAGGCTACAATTAAAAAATAAAAACATTTTACAAACTCAGGAGCAAGTGTTGTCAGCTCATGCTATAGAATTACAAGCCAAAAACCAAAGAATGAAAAAATAAACACATATAACCACTGCATTTGTAAGTTTTATATTTATTACTGAGTTCAAAGGACTCAAAACAAGAACAGATTATTAGAAAATAACAAACACTATATAAAAATGAACTAAGAATATGTGTTAATTTGTTTTTGTGTAAACAAACATTAAAAATCAAACTAAACAGTCAGCCCACAAGTGAAGAAAAACAAAAACTAAAACTAAAAAGTAGCTGTGCTGGTCCTTCACACTGACCACCACGCATCTCTCTGTCTCCTCCCAGGCATGTGAGAGAGGTACTGGTCCTTCACACTGACCACCATGTATCTCTCGGTCTCTTCCCAGGCATGTGACAGAGGCACTTTGTAGCCTCCAGAATCAGGTGTGGCCACATGACTTTTGCTATATAAGCGATGTGTGTCATTGCACACTTGAAGCTCTAAGGATCAGGGTGTCATCAGTCATGCTGTGTTTATAACAGAGCTATGGAGACACCAGTATTCCAGGCTGTGTTTCCGGAGTAAAGACCACTCAGCGAGGGGCTCCTGCCAACCTGTCATGGATCTGAAAAAGGAGCGAGAAATAGCATGTTGATGCTTTAGGCACTGAGATTTTGCAATTGCTTGTTGCAAGACAGTTCTCCCGTTGGTCTTGGACCAACCCAGATCTCCCCGCTTTCTTACTAGTAATTCTTAAGAACCACAGTAGAATGTGCTTGGGATGCAATATCCTGAGATAGGGCCCACCTGGGCTCCATTTCTCTCTCCCCTGGAAGCAGGATGTCCTTAAAGCTTTGCCCAGGGAGTTGCATGGCCCCTGGGGTACACCCAGGGAGGGCTGCCTTCCAGGGTCCCTCAGCTGGAATGCAAGTGGCATATGCCCAGGTGAAGCTTTGTCCAATCTGGGCAGCTTTCCTGTGCCATGGGGGATGAGCTTACCTGGGCTTGGGTTGTCCCTTGCTGCCTGTCTATAAGGAATAAATCTGCCTTGTGTAACTCCTTGCATCTGAGTGCGTTCCGTCTCAACAGACTCAGACAAGTTGGTAACCAGTGCACAGGGAACCTGCTTCACATATGTTACCTCAGAACACCTGTCCCGGCAGACACGCCTAGGAAATAAATTCTAATAAAGAAACACATCAAAAACAATAGTGAAAATTAACAAAGTAGAATGGCTCATGCCACACAAAAGATAAATTTAAGACACAGACAAATTTTCTATTTATTAAATAAAAATAATTGGGAAAGCACATACATAAGAAAGTTTGACAACAAGTAACAGGAAAAAACCCACAATTCTAGAAGACACACATTTTAAAGAAAATGTTTTAAATGTTATATGCCATATAAATTTTATGTTAATATATTTGAAAATATTCTAAAAATATTTTACTAGGAGAATGTAAATAAAGATAAAAAAGAATTCTACAAAAAAAAGCTCTGGCCCATATATTTTAGGAGTTTTATACATTCTTCAAAGAATTTTGAGTTTCAAAGCATAGGAAAAGATCAATAATCTTAAGAAGACTATTATGGACTGGATGTTTACACCCCTCCACAAGCCCCAAATTCATAAGCCGCCTCCCTAACTCCCAGTGTGATGATATATGGAGGTAAGTTCTTTGGGAAGTATCAGGTCGTGAGAGCAGAGCCTTCATGATGGGGTTCATTCCCTAAGAGCCTCGAGAGACCCTCCTTCCTCTGTCTGTCTCTCTCTGTCATGGGAGGACATTGTGAGCAGGCCTCATCTGCAAGCCAGGAAGGAACCCTCACCAAGAACCAAATCTGCCGTCAGCCTGATCTCAGACCTCCAGTCTCCAGAACTATGAAAAATGAATGTCCTTGCCACTCAGTCTATGGTAATTCGTTAAAACAGGCAGAGCTGACAGATACTCAAATAACCTTTATATCTATGCCTGCATGGATGCAAATACACACACACACACACACACACACACACACAATTTCAAGATTACAAAGATGCTCCAATACTGCAAATATGTTATTGCATATTTCCCAATTACTGTGCATAATTCATCTAAGTAATAGAAGAGGAAATCCATCTACTCTTTTTGAGTGGTATTAAATTAATTTTAAAAGATAAAATATTTTCCTGATTAAAGGAGATGTCAGTAAACTTGATATGGAGGAGAGCTATCTAACTATGAAAAATGGAATATATCTCAAACTGGTTTCAAGTATGCTAATTAATGTGAGATACAAAGGAATTCCTATTAAAATCATCCACAATCAGGCACATGATCATCACTGTAATTCAACATTGCTCCTCAAGTTCCAGCCAATGCGTCGAGCAAGAAATATCGATATGTAGTAAAACGTGGCAAGAGCACCATTGTACTCTCAAAAGTTGTGATCAGCTAAAAGTTTAATAGTATGAGAGGAAGAATTGTTCAAATTTTTAAAAATAATTAAATTATAATTTGTAAAGAGTACATTTACACTTTGTGGGGCAGGAATTCACATATGGTTTGCAATCATTGAATAAAAACTACTACAAACAATGAAAAAAGAGAACATATGCATTAATTCTAGGTCATTATAAAAATAGTAAAAACATTACTTTATTATAACTTTGACAGTTTGTGCTGTTACAAAGAGTAAGCTCTTCAAAAGGGCTCAGTTCTAGTTCTAGAAACATGTCCATCTTAATGTATCTCCATAATTATTTTGTTCAAGACAAAGATAGGTCAGAAAATTGCATTTTCTTTTATTAAAGTATTTGTATGAGTTACTCTCTCTTTCCACACATAGCTAGTCAAAGGTGTTTTCAAACTCTGCAGGAAATAAAAACAAAGTCCTTTGCTATTTTAAAACGTGTCCCTACCAGCCTGCCTGACACACAGCATTTTTTCACTGCAGGCATTGAACATCAACCCCCACCCCCACCCCCCACTGCCTCCTTCTCAACTTTTGCGTTGGAGAAGTAATCTTAGATGTCATAGCAAAACTGAACACTACTTGTTTCCTTTCTAGCACTGAAGCTCAGTATGAGTTTGTGCCTGGTTAGAGAATTCTAATGTAAAAAAATATTTTTCACCTCTGTGAAACACTGATCACATTCGATATTGCTAAGTTGATGGGTTAGTCGTTCAGATCACAAATACTCTCTCAAGTGGATCTACTGGAGAAACTCGCTATGAGACTAGGATCAAAAACAGTTGCACTTTTGAGAAACTTGTTTGCTCCAGTCTTATGAAGAGTTAATTAATATAATTGTCATGTTTTATCATTATTTTGGCTACTGGGGAGCTTTAACTCTATGTAGGACAAAATTATGTGCTAAGTATTTTTCTGTGCTGGATTAACACTAGCTGCAAGCTATTCTACCTTCTTATGTTTTTTCACCCTTAATTCCATCTCTATTTTAAATTCTTTTTTATTGATGTTTTCAATGTACGATACCCTAGTATTTTTACAGCGAACTAAGCAAAATATACATAAGCAATATACATGTACAAATATTGCTTACATTTCACAATTTGCATTGCATATAATATTTCCTATTCTCCCTGCTTACTTCTCTCCCATTCTTAATAATTTGTATTTATCTCTTCCTTGTATGTCTATTATTCTTCAAGTCAGAATACTTTTTGATGAAAAGAATAAGCCTCAACTAAGCTGTAAACAGGCTCCACTCTGGAAAGATAAGATGGTGATACTTTTCCTGTTTTGGATCTGGGATTCTTTGCTTGTTATTTTTTTTTTTATTGATAGCGCAGTCACGTACATAAAGAAAGGGAAAGAGGAGAAATTTCATAAGGGACAAAGGCAGGCAGGTCCTTGGGGACACCCAAGGACCAGTAAGATCTTGTGAGCTGCTAATTGCTTTAAATACCACTCTTGAAAGTGGTGCAGGAACGGTGAGTCTGTACACTGTGTCTGTGCAGGGTCTTATTATCTGAATCAATATCAATGCTTTAAAAATTGGCAAGAACATGAAGACTTTGAAGCGTCTCTTGTTGCAAGGAAACCAAAATGGAATATTAAATATTTAAAAAGTAGGTCAGACTTAATAAATGCATTTTCAAGTAATCCAGCCTTTAAATTAAGCCACAGTATAGGATAGATGGATTTGAAATGATGTGCCAGCAGCAATGCCAGTCCTTGCTGGTGCTCCTATTATGTCAAAATTCTATTTACACAGAAATAGCTTAATGCAAATTTACATCCAAAAAGTGACAATTAGGATCTAGAAAATAAAACGCCTAATTCTCAGTTGAAGCAAACGTTCAGGGAGGGTGGGGATTATGCCAAGACCTGGTGTCATGAAGTCTGGGAAGCACAGTTACAGAGAAATGAGGTTGTAGCAAACACACACACACGGCCACTGGAGATGTCAAAATTCGCATCTTGCTTTCACCGCAAAATGGCAGGATTTCCCCACTGTGTTGAGAATGATGTTTCCCAGTTGCTGCTAACAGGCTCTGGGAATGGGGTCGTTTTTATGAAATACATTCTGGCTTCTACAGTCCTTCAGTACACTGAGTAAGTGAATGTATCTCATAACCTTTTCTCCATCACAGTCACTGGGACAGTGTTGCTGGCACTGTTCCATGAACATCGTCTTCCTGGGGAAGATGGGAGGCCCAGAACTGTCAGTCTCTGTCTCCATTTGAGGCAGAGACCAGAGGACGTCGCTGCTACTTGTCTCCTGAATAGAGCAGTAATGATCAAAGCACAAATCCACCCTCTATTAAAACTCTATCAATCAATGCCAGTGCTGTGCATTAGGACTGCTTTGCCATGTGGACAGCCCAGATTGATCCCCAACTATGTTCAATTGTTTTAACCTAGGTTCGTGCAAGTGCCCACGAAAAGCCCCAGAGTCATCCAATGAGAAACAATTCTAGACATCAACTAACATAGGTGTTCTCAATCTGGAGTGCACATTAGAACGGCCTGGGAAGCTTATTCTAATCACTGCTTAGGACGAAACACAGGGCGGCCCTAACCCAGAACAGGTGAATTGGAATCTCTGCAGCTGGGAGCAAGGCATCCTTAAACTAGATGGAGAACACTTGAAATCCTTGCCCTGCCTGATACATGAACTCAGAATTGGATGCCCTTTGTAAGAGCTGGGAGCTTGTCTGCTCTCCAAGAGTTGTAACACCTTGTAACTTACTACTGCAACCGTCTAAATCGATTTTGGAAACCGTCCTTTTTTCTGAAGTAATTCTTTACGTTAAAAAGAATGTTTTCTAACATTCACTCTTTGAAATCCTAGAGAATAGACTTTATCTTCTCTGAATTTGAAGCCCATTCTCGTTACTGCGGTCTCATGTTTCTTCCTGTAGCCATCTTAATTTTCTCTTTCTGGTTCTAGACATAGTCTACACACGCACAAACAAATGCTTCCTAGTTATCCGTTTAAGTAAACACATAAAACAGGAAACGTCCCCTTGAATATGAAGGTTAAATGTCATGGTTACCTTTGAAGCTACGTCTTAGAAGGTTAGTGGATACAAGAGAAAAGTCTTAGACAAGCCCTCAAAAGCACTAAGGTCAAACTTCCACAGACGCGCTCCTGTGCAGCATTGCTTCAACTTAAGTTTTCACATTGTGTGAGCTAGCCGTTTGTATGTTGTGGCCCTGAACCAAAATAAATGTGTTTATCCTGCAAGTTGATTATCCTTGTCCCTCACAAGCTCTTGTAAACTATTGATGCATTTGGAAAACACCAAGATTTGGAATGTATTAAAAGGTCTAATGTCTACAATGTTCAGACTTCTCTGCAGCCACTGATCTTCTCCTCTGTATTGTAACATTTGACTTAAAAACACTATAGACATTTTTGAAATAGCTTCACCTTGGGGAAATTGTAATAAAATATACATTGAGGAAAACGATTCTTAATTTTAATTCCAATACATCTTTCTTTAACTATGTAATGACAGAACCATTACATGATTTGAAGACAAAACTGAATTGTGTTTAGCGTTCAATAACATACTGAGTGCTCAAATCAGCTTCTGTAATCCTAAAAGCATCTGTATAAATAGGCATTATTGCCGTTACCATTTTACAGGTGTGAATATAAAGTTTTAGCAAGGATAAAAATGTAAACAATCTAATACATTGTGAATCAGTGGTTGGCTGTGATTATTTTGATTCCAAATAAACTAGTCTTCCCACATTTTCTCATAAGCTAAAAGAAAAAAAAAAAAAAAAGAGGCTGGGCACAGTGGCTCAGGCCTGTAATCCCAGCACTTTGGGAAGCCGAGGCAGGTGGATCACCTGAGGTCAGGAGTTCGAGACCAGCCTGACCAACATGGTGAAACCCTGTGTCTACAAAAATTACAAAAATTAGCTGGGCATTGTGGAGGGCACCTGTAATCCCAGCTACTTGGGAGGTTGAAGCAGGAGAATCATTGCTTGGACCTGGAAAGCGGAGTTTGCAGTGAACCGAGATCGTGCCATTGCAGCCTGGGTGACAAGAGTGAAATTCCATCTAAAAAGAAAAACATTTATTTATTTATTTTTTTGACACAGAGTCTCGCTCTGTCACCCAGGCTGCAGTGCAGTGGCATGATCTGGGCTCACTGCAACCTCTGCCTCCCGAGTTCAAGTTATTCTCCTGCCTCAGGCTCACAAGTAGCTGGGACTGCAGGCATGCACCACCATGCCTGGCTAATTTTTGTATTTTTTAGTAGAGACGGAATTTCACCATATTGGCCAGGCTGGCCTTGAACTCCTGACCTCGAGTGATCCACCTTTCTTGGCCTCCCAAAGTGCTGAGATTACAGGCCTGAGCCACTGCACCTGGCCAAAGAAAAACGTTTCTAATGGGAAAGCTATTATTTTCTCCTCCCCAATCTCACTCCCCTCTTACGTATTCATCCTAAAAAATGAGAAAAATAGAGAACTAATGACTAAACCACCATGGTGGGAGTAAAAAAGAATATTTACATAAAATATGTCTTAACTTCTTAGAAACTGGACCAACAATACCCTCTTAGTAGATCTTGCTTTCTATCACTACATACCCATCTAATTTCCTACACCAGGTCACTGATATGCATTGACGTATAGAAAAAGAGTAGAATTATTTTCATTAGTAAATCATGTATTTGTACATGTTCTTTGCCACCCAGAATCTCAAAATCGATTGCAGAGAAATCGATGCCCTACAAGGTCATGGGAGTGAGGGTCTTCCATGAATAGCTTCTGGGAGGAGGCCGGCTCCACTCCAGCCTTCCACACCTACCTCTCTGACCAGCACTTAATTTCTCATATTTCAGATTAGACCTTCCTCTGCCCTAACACCTTCAAACCATAATGAGCTTTTCAATATCTTTCCTTATACGCAAAATCCCAGAACACTAGAGGCCTACCCTGCTCACCTGGGCCCACCTGTGTAGCCAGTATCCCAGCACTGTGACTTCCACGCTGTTGGGACCCTTAGCCTTCTCTCAAGCAAATAACTGAATTCAGATACAAACTGGGCATGTTATAGGGCAAGAAAACTAGTGCCTGGGTACAAACTCCTTTTGATATTCCGTTATTTGAAGTCAAGGTTCCTATCTCCGTGAGTGGATGAAGAGGACTTCGGTGAAGAAGTCACAGATCAAGCGACAAGCATGCTTTCCGAATTTGCAAACATTCATAAGGAGATAGCCACGTTCACAAGGAGATAGTCACCTTCGTTCTTTTGTTTCCTCATCCAATGGCTGTGCAGTGCCCCCATGTGTGGGCGTTCTTTCATTGAGAATACCACAGGGAATTCGAACAAGATGTCCACTCCGTACACATCATATCTTAGTGTTTATGTTCCCGCCCCAAACATGCACTGACAGATTCCTTTCCAGAATGGAAACAAAGGTCACTCTTCTTCTCATAACTCCAAACACTATCAGGTAGCAGGACTTTGGGATAAGGGTGTGTGCCTACCTTAAATCTGAAAACAAGCAAGTCAACAAAATATTTTGATTTTTGAGAAAAAATATATCTATTGAAAAAGGTATTTTTCAAAACAGAGTAAATGAAAATTTAAAATAAAAATAAATTTTAAAAAGGGTGACATTCAAACCTGATATACTAGCTTATAGCACAACAAAGAATTCATGGCTTGCATGAGTCCATGGTGAGAAGCTGGGTGAGCTCCCCTGCCCTGAGGGGAGAGGGGAGAGGTCCTCAGAGGCACCCAGTTGCTACCACAATTTATTTCATCCTGGTGATACTGTCCTGAGAACATGCAGTGTTGAGAGGTGAGCACCAGGGGCGTCTGTGTGTGTATAAGTATGCAGGTGGGTGGGGTGATGGCGGCTGGCGTGTTCCTGAAGTCACAGGCTGTCCTTGCCAGGACCGTGAGCAGGAGCCCAGGACGGCAGCAGCTCTGACATTGCGGGCGCAGCAGGGTGAGGGGTCACGCGGAGCTCTGAGACCATGGCTGTCACTCAAGGAGTCATTAGCGCTGAAAGGAAGGCGGTGAAGCTTGTTGTGTTGTCATCACACTGCGAGGAGGTTGGCTGCCAACCAAATTAGCTTGCTTAGGGAGTGTGAATCAAAATGACATGTAATCTGAATGGTAATGAAAATTTTCTCTTGCTTCAGGCTTCAGATTTCATCCAGAAAGCCGTCATCTGGAAGACATTATCTTCTCTCTCTCTCTCTCTCATTTTGGCTTAAATTTTCAAGTTTACATACAATGTAAAAATAATTTTTAACCAACAGTGCTTGGACAACTGATGTTTAGTGAATTTTATGGTTGAGTCAGTGGTGGGAGACTTTCCCTGGGAAGAAAAAAAGATTTCATGATAGCAGTAGAGTTCTTTCTTAGATTTCTCTATGAAATATGAAAGCTCTAATCCCAAGTGAAAATACTGAAACCAAAAAAGATCCAGTCACACATTGTTAGCAAGAATACACATTATAAAGCAAAGTGAGTAACATCAAATGGGATGAGCAGTTCTAGTTTTGAATGGACTACCATATGTAACCACTTACCACCCTGTTTTCTTACTACAAAGACCTATTAAATTGTGCAACATCAAGTGTAGTTATGTTTTGCTATAAAACGTTTTAAGATTTGTGTTACAAAAGTTGTGAAATCAGTTCACCAGAGTTATGCAGATACAGAATAAGGCATATAATGTAATTTATGCACTCTGATTTGTTAGTGTTGATGAATGGTGATTATGAGTTAATATTGCTAAAATGTTAAAAATTTAGAAAAATGCCTCCTTGATTGGTGATAATTCTGTTCCATTGGACATGGAGTTTATCAGAAAAGGGGCTTTGCAGAGCCAGATGTATTCACATCTCTTTCTCTTATTTATTATTTTGTGAATATAGGGAAGTTGAGATTGCAGGAAACTAATTCCAAAATATATATAAAGGAGAAACCGTGTGTACCACACATCTATATCATCACCGAGATAAAATAAGTTCTGAGCTCTTTATAAGAAGCAACATGAAGATATAAAAAAGAAATAATGTCAGTTCTGTCTGCCTTTATTCTACCAATATTTTAGAAACATAAATAATTATATTTTTTAATAGATCACTTGTCTGAAAGAAAGAAAACCTGTGTCCAGTTCTGGTTTCATAATTATTATCTACTTTGGAAATTTTTTAAAAATCATACCATAACCCTTAACTTTAGTGAACATATTTGTACTGTATAATAATTTCATATTTTTGCAATTTTAAAATATTTAATGGAAAAATACGATCTGTAAGCTAACATAATAATAATAATAATAGCATATTATTACTTTACAATGTGCCAAGGACTGTGCTAATACCTAATAAGCACTGCTGCATTTACTTTTCACACAAATGCTGCAAAAATTATCTTTGTTTTAAGATTTTAAAAACTCCCTGAGGCTTAGAGGAGATAAATAACTTAGCCAAAAGGCACGAGATGCTAAGAAGCATAGTTTTATTTGAATTCATTTATTCCTGACTCCAAAATATATGTTACTAATATGTCTCATGTAGTAATTTAGATGCCTATCAATGTTTCCAAGGCAGTTGTTTTAAAATACATTGATTCATTTTAATTGCGGCAAATTTAATATTTGAAAATAATAAAAATAAACATGTAAATCAAATTAATATACCACAGTGCTTTTAAAGTACCATTTGGTTCAAATCTTGATCTCAGTGTAATTTATGAAACTGATTTTTCTATATGGCTTTGATGGCAATTCTAACACCACAACTCTAAAATGTTTTTAACCATGGAAGCATAGAAATAATCATTGGCCTTCTACTTTGTACCAGGAACTGCACTGTGAGATTTTAATCCTCCCAAAAGCCCTATGTAATAATTATTGAAGTTTAAAAGTGAAGGAAACTCATAGTTGGAATAAGTGAGACATTGATGAAATAAGCTGCCATAGCAGCTATTTTGTGATTATTTCTTAGTAGTCTTTATTTTTAGAAGAGTTTTAGATTTATAGAAAAACTGAGAGGGTAGGACAGAGAGTTCTCATGTAGTCAAACACAGAGTGTCCCCTTTATGAACATCTTGCATTATGGTACATTTCCTATAATTAATGAAATAATATTGTTAGATTGTTGTTAACTGAAGTCCAGAGCCTATTCAGATCACTTCAGTTTTCACCTAATGTCTTTTTTCTGTTCCAGAGTTCCATTAAGCATAGTACAATACAACGAGTCAGGGTGTCTCCTTATGTTCCTTCTGGCTGGGATAGTTTCTTGCACTTTTTCATGTTTTTGATGTTTTTGATGTCCTTCACAGTTGTGAGAAATATAGGTCAGAGACAGCACAGAATTTCTTTCCATTGGGATTTGTCTGCTATTTTACTCGTGGTTAGACTGGGGTTATGAGACTTGGGTAAGATTATAGAGAGTGTCATTTTTACCACATAAAAGACACATAATATTGTATGATTCATGATTGTTGATGTTGACTTTGAACACATGCCTTACGTAGTGCCTGTCAGGTTTTGTCATTGTAAAGTTACTAATTCTCCCCTCCACTGTATTTTCCACACTGTACTTTGGAAGGAAGACTCTACATGTCATCTGCACTTGAAAAGTGAAGAGTTATGTTCTCCCTTGTGGAGGACAGACTGTATCCATTATTTGTAATTCTTCTCCATGGGAGACTCATCTCTTTTTCCCACTTATCTATTTTACAGATATCAGTATGGATTATGATATTTATTTTATACTTTGAGTTGTAATTCAGTACTTTTGTTTTTTGCTCAAATGGTTCTAGTTTTGTCTCATGGGAGCACTTTTAGCGGGTTCCTGTGCTCCTTTGACTGACTTACATCAAAGTGGTTCCTTTTGAACACGCCATACTTTCTGGAACTATTAGAAGCTTCAGGCTCATCTTACATATATTTTTTGTCTCAGACTTAGAATCAGGCATTTTTTCTAAGACCTCTTTTTTTGTTGTCGTTGTTATTGGAGAATGGTATTGGAAGCCAAAATCTAGCTACTAGGTGTGCTCATTGCTAGTAAAGTATTGTTTTATTTTTGTCAGGGTGGACAAAGAAAGAAATATATATACTAACCTGTACACACACACACACACACACACACACACGTTTCCATAGATAATCATCTGTAACTATATTAATCTAAATGCAAGTTATTACTGATATTTCCATCTTTAATCCATTATCACATGTATCTTTCTGCTCTCCTCCATGTATGTACAAATTCACATTGCAACAGTGAGAAATCTAGCTCTTACCATCTGCCATCCATTTACTGAATTGTTCAATAAGTGTATAGTAATAAACAGATATAGCAGTATGGGAATTGTTATCCAGTACCCCTGTGTGAGACCACTCAATCAACTAGAATACAGTGCTGATGTGTCATCCCTTTTGCTATTACTCTTAGAAATTCCACTCATTTCCAAAGTCATGTAGGCCAGGACCTTTCTGTGACACCTCTTTCACTGAGATTGTTTTATGTGTTTGTAATAGCATTAGATTCTCTTATCACAATCTGCATTTCTTCCTGGAATGCCTCAAACCTTTATTCTTTTAATTTGTATACAGTAAGGTTCACTGTTTGTACTATATAAAGTTTTATATATTTTGACAAATGTATAATATTATGTATCTACCATTACACAATCATATAAAATAGTTTTACCTCTTGAAAATCCCTAATGTTCCATCAATTTATTAGCCCTGTCTTCTTACCTTGTACATCCGATTACCACTCATGAGTTTACTGTGTCTGTAGTCTTTTCTTTTTCAGAATGTCAGAGAATTGGTACCATAGATTATGTAACGTTTTCAAACTGACTTCTTTCATTGACAATATAAAGTTCAAGGATAAATATGTCTGTTTTTATTTTTCCTTGATAGTTTATTTTTATCAGTGAATAATATTCCATGTACGAATGTAGTAAGTTTGCCTACTCATTAACTTAATGGAGGATACTTAAACTGCTTCTTGTTTTGGGTTATCAGGAATAGACCACTATAAGCATTTGTGTTCAGATTTTTTATGAACATAAGTTTCCAAATCAATTGGTAAATACCTAAAAGCACAATTTTGAATAAAATGGTAAGTACCATGTTTAGCTTTGTAAGAAACTGCTCAAGAGTCTTCCGAATTGGATATACCATTTTGCATTTCTACCAGTAAACCCTCATTTAAGAAGTCATGTTGTTCTACATCTTCATCAGGACTGTTTTTCTTTTATTTTAGTTACTCTAATTGTTCAGGAGTGTTATCTTGATTTAGTTTTAACTTTGATTGACTAATGATAAATATTTTGAGCATATTTTTATATGCTTAGTTGATGTGTATGCATTTTGGTGAGGTACATGTTTACATATTTTGTCCCTTTTTAATTAGATTGTTGTTTTCTTACTGTTGAGTTTTAATAGTTATTTGAGCACAGTTGACCCTTGAACAAAACTGGGATGTGGTGCCAACTCCCTGCATTGTCAAAAATTCATGTATAAGTTTTGGCTCCCCCAAAACTTTACTACTGATAGCCTTGTCAACAAAATAGCAATTAACATATTTACATAGGTATCATACACTGTATTCTTCCGATAAGGTAAGCTAGAGAAAAGAAAATGTTGTAAAGAAAATCATAAGGAAGAGAAAATACATTTACAGTACTGTACAGTGTTTATTGATACTGTAACTTTCTGTCTCTGCATCTGCAGTCTTCAATCTATGGTTCATATCAAGCAATTCAACTTTTTCTTGTAATGTCATGACTTTGCTCTCTGAAAGCACTTTCGGCATCACCAGTGGCACTTCATATGGGTCTCATGGTGTTATTTTAGGTTTAAGATGTTGCATTAAACATGATGAAAAATGTATGAGAACTGCAAGAGATCACTTTTTACTTGCATATGCAATTTAGTGGAGAGGTGGATTGCTCATGAGCAGAAGATGAGTGTTACAAGATGTTTTAAGCAGATACATGCAATATGCACTCATTGCGATACCAACAGGAATGACTGTGAATTGATGAGAGCAGTACAGTTTGTACTATACTTTTATGCAGTTAACATTTAATATTGCATCTTTACATTTGTTTACATTTCTTTCAACGGTTAATGGTGTGTACAATCTGTGTTTGTGTACATTTTGATAAATTTTAACTCTGAATAACTGATTTATGTACATTTTATGGTAGTAAATGATAAAATAGACTAGTATTTGTATATATTTTTATGTATTCATTACATGCTTAAATTTGTCTTAACTTTTTTCAATATTTCTAGGTTATATTGTTCATCTAGTAGTTGATTTCAAATTGTCACAAATCTCTAACCAATTTTCCAAAATACCTTTTGAAAAATTTTTTTGTATAAGTGAACCTGTATAGCTCAAATCTGAGTTGTTTAAGGGTCAACTGTATTTTGGATATAAATCATTTGTCACACATAGTTTTTGCAAATATACTTTCCCACTCTGTGGTTTATCTTTATTTTTTTTTTTTCTCAACACTTTTTTTGTCAGAGCAGAAATATTTTCTTTTTTAAAAAGATTTTAGCAAAGTCAAATTTTTCAGTATTTTCTTTTATAGATTATGTTGTGCTCTTGGTATTGTATCTTAAAGTTATCACCAAATTTAAGATTGTCTTTTTTTTTAATCCTAGAAGTTTCATAGTTTTACATTTTACATACAGGTGTATGATTGAGTTGATTTTTCTGAAAGGTGTAAGGTCTGAATCTAGTTTGGTGGGATGGCGGGATGCTCATAGACATCCAATTATTCTAGCACCATTTGTTGTAGAGATCCATTTCATTGAAGTGATCAAAATTGTTTTCATAGAGTTATTCATAATATTATGTTATTATCTTCTTAATATCCAAGAAATCATTAGTGATTTCCCCTTTTTATTTTTCTGATATTATCAATTTGCAGTATCTTTTTTTTTTTCTTGTTTTGCTTGGCTGGAGGTCTATCTATTTGATTGATTTTTCAAAAGAACAAGTTTTTGGTTTCGTTGATTTTTCTCCATTTCCTGTTCTTTGTTCTGTTGATTTCTTCTCTAAATTTTATTATTTGTTTTTTACCACTTGCTTTAGTCTTTAATTGGTCTTCTTCCTCCAGTTTTCCAAAATGGAAGCTAAGATTATTAATTATTTGATATTTTTCTTTTCTAATATGTACATTCAGTGCTGTACATTTTACTGTAATCACTACTTTCACTGCGTACAACAAATTTTTGTGTTGTTATTTCATTTTTATTGTGGTTCAGTTAAAAAATTCTAGAGACTTTTTCTTTGACGTGTGTTATTTAGAACTCACTTTGTTTAACCATCTAGTATTTGGGATTTTCCAATTATCTTTCTGTTGGTGATTTCCAGGCTAATTTCAAAAAAATTATTATTTTCTATAATTTCTATTCCTATAAATTTAGTAGGGTGTTTTTTAAGGCCCAGTGTTAGCGCTGCTGGTAAATGTTCCATATGAGCTTGAGCAGAAAGTGCATTCTGCTCTTCTTGAATGAAGTGTTTTATATGTCAATTAGGTCAAGTTGATTAAGAATGTTGTCAGTTCAACTAAATCCTTATGGATTTTCTGCCCACTGCAGGTATCAGTTACTGAAAAAGAGTGTTGAAGTCTTCAAATATAAAAATGAATTCATTCATTTCCTCTAGCAGCTATCACTTTTGTGTCACACACTTTGATTCTCGTTTTTTAGGTGAATATAAACTAAGGATTGAAATATCTTATTGGAGAAATGACCTTTTTGTCATTAAAGGTTTTCATTCCTATAATTTTTGTTGTTATACTATCTATTTTATCTCAAGTTAGTATGGTCATTCCAGTATTCTTATGATTAGATGTGGCATAATATATATATATTTTTTCCCACTCTTTCCCTTTAATCTACCTGTGTCTTTATATTTAAAATTGATTTCTCACAGATAATATGGAGCTGGATCAAGTATTTAAGTCTATTCTGATAATCTCTGTTTTTAATTGATATATTTAGACCATTTCTACTTAAAATGATTTTGTTGATACACAGTAGTGGGAGTAACAGCTACCATTTTGTAATTGTATTCAATTTATTGCAACTGTTCTTTTTTCTTTTCTTTTAATCTTCGCCCCATTTTATGCCTTCCCTCATTGTAATTGAACATTTTGTATGATTTAATTATTTCTCCTCTCTCAGTATATCAATTATACTTCCTTATAAAACTATATTAGTGTTTCCCCTGATAGATGATATAGATAAGTAGATAGATAGATAGATAGATAGATAGATAGATAGATAGATAGATAGATAGATTTCTAACTAAACAGTTGTGTACACCCCATTAACACTATTCTGGTTCATGTCTCATGCAGGTGTCTTGCCTGTTGCTCTTGGAAGTTGTCTATTTTTTGGCATTAGCTCTTAAAATATTTATCATATTTTAAGATTTGATATTCTTATTTATTCACATTCCCTAGAGATTACCCAGAGTTGGCCAGACTGTTCAGTAAAGGGCATAGTCTTCCAGAAAGGCAGCACTGGCCAATACTTCTAACCCCAGCTGGAAGGAGTGAGGATCCAACTTCCAATTGAGAGGGAAGAGTCCACAGGGGACTACTCTCACTTTGAACACCAGCTGCAATGTTATAGATTTCCCCAAATCATCTTCCACTGCAATAGTTTATTAGAAAGACTCACAGAATTCGTTGAAAGCTATTATACTCACAGATAAAGTTTAATACAGAGCAGAGACACAAATTTAAACAAGACAAAGGAAGAAATGCATAGAGTAGAGTCTAGGAGGGTCCCTTAGTGCAAAGCTTTCATCGTCTTCAGGACACACTCTCTCCCTCCCTGCCATCTTTGTGTGACACTACACATAGGCATGGAGAATTGCCCACCGGGCTTTTCACCCACCCTCTCTCAAAGGTCAAATTCATACTACATGATCTGACGGACCCAGCATGAGTCTCAACAGTGGTATTGAATATCAGGTGTGCTCTGAGGGGCCTGCCATGAAAAACAATGACAATTCCCTCACTTAGAACTTCCAATGGTTTAGACATTCCGAAAGCTCCCAGCTACTGGAGAAAAAGGTCAGCTCTCTTTGGACAAGGCCAGTTTCTTCACTACACACGAACAATTCCCAAATCTCTGTTGTATCTGAGTCTGATTTTGATGCTTGCTCTGTCTCTTTAGACTGCGGTTTTTCTTGCCTTTTAATATACATTCAATTTGTGTTTATTTGATCGTTTTTCTGCTGAAATCCAGACATGTAATGTATCTGGTGATAGGAACTAAGGTAAATAGGCCTTTAAAGTGAACTTTTTTGGTAATCTGCTAGAAATTGGGCTGTGTTTAATGCTCCTGACAGCTGTAGGTGCTAAGGCATCAGTTTCCTCTACTTCCCTTGTTTTTGTCTCTACTCTTGCCTCAAGTTTCTCTAAGCATTGTTTTTTAAATAGTGTCCATGATACACTTGATTTTATTGGTGCTTTGTTGACCTGGTATAATGGTATGTGTGCGTGGAGGGGCAGAAGTGGGGGTAGTGAAGCATGCCGCTATCTTACAATTAAATCTGTCTGTTAGCTGCCCATGTCCCTGCACTGTGAACTTGAGAGGTTTTTCTTAACCTCTCCACCTTCTGCTTTGCTGAGACAGAAAGGCTGGAGTTGGATAACTGCACTTCCCTAGGTTTGTAAGTATCTGGCAATGCCTTTTCCTTGGACACTGTGCCTTCATTACAGACAATGCTCAAAGAGCATTTCAGAAAGTTTGCTTTTCCCTTCTTGTCAGAAACAGGAGAGGGTTCTTCTTATGCTTTTACCAGGAGAACTTGGTGGGGTTCCTGGAAGTAAAGTCCATGAAAATGGTCATGTTCTTCTAAGACAGGAGCCTCCACTCTCAAGGTCCACACTCAGCCTCCAGAACGTTCACAGTTACCGTAGCGATGTTCCCATTAAGTTCATGGCTTCAGCAACTCCGGCATATGATCGGCGCTCTCGGCTGGAATTCTCTGTATTCACATCTGTCCAGATTTCAGGGTTACTGTCTTACATGGTAGGGCTGTGTCCACTCCCAAAATCTCTTCTTGAACTATAATCTCCAGAATCCCTGTAATCCTCATGTGTCAAGAAGAGACCAGGTGGAAGTAACTGAATCATGTGAGTGCTTTTCCCCCATGCTGTTCTTGTGATAGTGAGTTCTCACAAGGTCTGATGGTTTTATGTGTTTGGTAGTTCCTCCTGCATCCATTCTCTCTCCTGCCGCTTTGTGAAGAAGGTGCCTTACTTGCCCTTCACCTTCCTCCATGACTGGAAGTTTCCTGAGACCACCCAGCCATGTGAAACTGTAAATCAGTTAAACCCCTTTCCTTACTAAATTACCCAGTCTCGGGCAATTCTTTATAGCGATGTAAAAATGGACTAATACACTGTCTGCTCTGATCTCATTTCTCTCATGAGTCCGAGAAAACCTATCAGTTTTCAGTTTGTTCAGTGTTTTTTTCTTCTTGTAATAGAGTGATTATTTCCAAGCTTTTTATAGGTTAAAGCTAACTATGCCTTAATTTTTTAAAAGACTTTAAAAATTGAGTCAAAACGAAGTCATTTTATTAAAAATTGCTCTACATTTAAACTGGGCAATGAGTATCAACCTTTATTTAGCTAAATATTTCATACATTTAATCCTTTGTCAGGTCTTCTTTGACAACTATTTTGTCTTTTATACTTATGTGGATCATGTCATTACACTTACATATTTTAATTATCAAATCTTAGTGAAGTGTACTCTTTTAGTGACACTGTATAGCTGTTGTATGTCTGAATGGCCTGCATAGCCCAATAGGCCTGGGTGAGAGTCCTGGTTCTACCAATTATGTACCATTTGATTTTAAACAGATAATCAGGTTTATCTTCAAGAAAGAGATTTTTACTTTTTTTCTTTTCAATCTGTATTCCTTTTCTTTTTCCTGCTTTATTGTTCTTGCTACATATAACTTCCAGTACAATGTTTTGAATAGAAGTCATGATACAGAATATTCTTGGTTTGTTCCTGATATTGGGGAAAACATTCAGCTTTAGAACATTAAATATCTGGTTAGCTATAAGATTTTAATAAGTGCCATGTATCAAGTTGAAGAAGTTCCCATCTATTCTCAGTGCTGAGAGTTGATCTGGAACAGATATTGGATTTTATTACTTTACTTGTTCTGTGTCTAAAGAGAACATTGTGGGGTTTTTTTTCTCTTTTATTTTGTGAATGTAGTAGATTTTATTTGATGATTTAAGAATGGGAAACCAACTATGCTTTCTAGGAATAAATCCCACTTGGTAATGATGTTTTCTTCTTTTATTTTTTTGTTATTTATAAAATTGTTATTTGTTATTTATAAACTTGATTTGCTTAAGTTTAGTTTATAATTATTACATTATTGTCCATGAGGTATTTTGATTTCCAATTTTATTTTGTTTTTTACCTTCCTTGTACTGTTTCTTTGGCTGTTTTGGCATTAGGGTAATGCTAACCTTATAGAATGTATGGAGAAGTATTCCTACGTCTTTAATTTTCTGGAAGTATTTGTGTAGATTGGTATTATTTCTTCCTGAAGTACGGATAAAATTAGCAGTGATGTCATGTGTGCATGTAGTTGTCTTCACAGGAAGGTTTAAGAGTACACATTCAAATCAATGTATTTAATAGATATGAGGTAATCATTTTTCTATTTCTTTCTTGAACAAATTTCAGTAGTTTTTTCATTCAAGTTATTACATTGAAAAAAGTTGTTAATATCACTTATTTATTCTTTGTTTATATAATAGGCATTGACATCATTTCTTCAGTTCCTGATATTGGTTATGTGTATTTTTCTTCCTTTATTCATATCAGTCTTGCTACAAGTTTTTTAATTACAATGATCATTTCAATGAGTCAATGTTTTTCATTGATTTTCTCTTTTGCTTTCCTGTTTTCAGTCTTATTGATTTCTGCTGTAACCTTTATTATTATATTTTCTTTATTTCACTTGCTTTTGGTTTAAGTTTTGTTTTTTTTTTTCTAGGTTCTTCAGGTGGGGCATGAGCTTTGCTATGTTTCTTATATTCTAAAGTAGCCATTTGCTGTTATAAATATCCCTCTAAAGACTGCCTTAGCAGCATGCCACAAACAAAAAAAAAAAAGTGATACATTATGTTTTCACTTTTATTCAATTCAGAATACTTTCTAGTAGTCCCTTTGATTTTTGTTGTTGTTGTTGTTGTTGTTAACTCATAAGGTCATTTATCAGTGTGTTATTTATTTTCTAAACTCTGAGAAAAATGAGATAGCATTCTGTTATTTAATTCAAAGTTAATCAAATGTGCTCAGAGAATATATTTTGTATAAATTAAATGCTTTTAAATTAATTGAGATTTTTTAATAGCTCAGGAAATCATCTAACTTCGTATATACCTCATGTGAACATGAAAAAGATGTTTATATTTTGATATTGTTAAGTGGGATGTCTTATGACATTAGATCAAGTTAATTGACAGAGTTATTTTAGCCATCTATATTTTTACTGATTTTCTGACTAAATGTTCTATCAATAGTTGAGAGAAGTTATGGAAATCTTTGATGATATATTTGAACTTACCTATATTGGTTTTTGCTTCATGGATTTTGAAAGTCTGTTACTAGGTTTATAAATGTTTAGGAATATTATTTTCTCTTAATGAACTGATATGTTTACCATTATGAAATGAGATTCTATACCTCTGAAAAATGATTTGCTCCGAAAACAATTTTGTGAAATATTTAGACAGCCATTTTGACTTTCTCTTATAAGGGCTGTTAGTGTTTTGCATCTTTTTTCATCTGGTTTGTTTAAGCTATTTGTATGTTGATGGTGTAGTGCATTTCTGGTGAGGAGCACGCAGTTGAGTCTGTCTGTATTTTCCAAATAACCATCTCTTTCAGTTGAGGTATTTATTCCCATTACATTTGGGTAATATTCAATGTGGTTACATTTAATTCTACCATATTTCTATTTTTAATTATATCTTCCATCTGTTCTTTTTTCTTCTTTTTGGTAATCAGTTAGATTTTTGATTTCATTGTTTTGTTGGTTTTTTATCTATATTTGTGTTGTTTGTGTTTTCACATGTTCTTTTGGGCTTCTTCTTGCAATTTTCTTGCTGTAGGACTCATGCATCACACCAGATATCAGATACTGAAGAAAATCTGAGTTAGATACACAGAAAACTACATTGAAATGCGCCTGTCTCTTTTGCCAAAGGTCTGAGATCTAAGAACAAACACGTGCATATTAATAGTCTATTTCCTGCAGGTTATATGACGACACATGTAAATGCAGCAGTAGCCAGATTGCTCTTCTCACAGTTTTCCAGACTTGTTCTGAAACACGCAGATTGTTGTTTTAACAAAACTTTGACCTATACTATATAGAAGAACTCCTGGTAAGACATGTGTTTAAGGTGCAGTATTTTGTCTTAGACAGTCTCCTTGTAAATTATTTTGCAGAATAAATGTCCTATATGTCCTAAATGCATTCGATGACATAAAATACTTAGAAATAATAATAATATTTAGAATGTTCAGGCTCGTGTGACTACCTAACATTCTAATTAACTATGTGATTATTTTTCTGAATAGCATAATGAACTACAACTCATAGGAGTTTAGATGAGCTGAAAGCAGCCTGGTTTGATCTCATGCACAGGGATAATGATTCATAAAGTAGCCATAGAAATGTATAAGGAAATGCCAAAATTATTAGAAATGCCTTCCATTGCAGTATTTCTGTATAGTTTCCCTGCTTTATTCTCTTTACAAATAATAAACATTGTCTACCTTTGTAAAAAGCTTCAGCAACAAAACACTCACTTGAACATTCAATTCTGTGCAGATGTGGTTTGAAAAAACATCTCTGAGGAGTATGTATGCACAAAACTTGACATGCTAATATTTCTGTGGGAAAGCATTTTCAATATTTTTTCATAAAGAAGCAATATCCACTTTCTAACAACTAGTATGTGAGGTGATAACTTTGGAATAGAAAGCTAGGTAATTTTTAAAATAATTTGATCCCAAAATCCTTGCTGTGGAAGACACAAATTATCTAGATTGGCCGTCATGGAAACCGTGGATCAATTTAGACAGCAGCATCTCCACTGATGAAGGAAGTCTATGGAGTGGACCAATCATCTATGCCGTTTCAGCAACCCCAGGTCCTCCCACCAACCTCACACACAGCACACACATCCACTTTCCCAATTCCCTCCCTAGTTCTCATAAATGGTCTCTATATTTAAGGAAATGGTAGGAACAGAAGCTGGCATTTCAGAGATTGACTGCTTTTGCTTGCCATCAGAGACTTTGCTAGAGAATAGGTTAAAAATGTAAATAATTGATTATCAAATGTCCACTGCAGGTTGCTTAAACTGGACTTTGCTTTTAAAAATAAAAGTGGAAATGTGTCGCTGTACAGAGCGGAAATTTAACAAATAAGACCCAAAAAGAGAGGAAAAGTAAACATAATCAGAACAGAGTTGGGGTAGCCTCCCTGGAAGAATGCGATTCATTTTGATATAATGTTTATTTAAACATCCTGCTCGTGCTGATCCCCTGATTATAACGCAAATAACTCATCTGTGTTCACTTTAAAATAGTATTGAAAAATATGTAACACTTTATTAGGATTCTGTTAAACGATACCTGTGAGATTAAATTTCAATATTTTGTTTATTCTAATGATTCTCTGGGGGACTAATTAGGAGCTCTTTGGATTTTTTCTATGCTTTTCCAAAATTGTATATGTATTCTCAAGGAGACTACATGACTATATGAATTGTGAGAGCTCTGTGTTTCAGCTTTTAAATAAACAAGCAGTGTGATAAAAAGTATAATGAAGGCTGGGTGCAGTGGCTCACATCTGTAATCTCAGCTCTTTGAGAGGCAGTGGCGGGAGGACTGCTTGAGGCCAGGAGTTTGAGACCAGCCTTGGCAACATAGTGATACTCTAGTCACTACAAAAAATAAAAAAGTTAGGCAGGCATGCTGCCTTGGGCCTGTACTCCCAGCTACTCAGGGAGGCAGGAGGACCAAGACCAGAAATTCAAGGTTTTATAGTGAGCCATCATTGCACCACTGCACTTCAGCCTGAGTAATAGAGTGAGAACCTGTCTCAAGAAAAGAAAGTATAATGGGTTTAGATGTTAATATATACAGAATTTGAAACTAAATGAAAAATATAGATAAAAATGTTGAATTGAAATTTTCATGAGAAAAAAAGTTATAAGTAAACATAATGTGATGTCTTCATTTGAATGGATCTTTTTTGGTTCATTGTACAGTTGTGTGTAAAAACTGGAAAAATGGAAATTTCCTGGCAGCTTTGTTTGTATCTATATCTTACTGTGTATATTTAGTAGAACTTTTAAAAAGACTTAGGAAAAATTAAATTTACATACATTTGCATGTAACCATGTAAATTTAATTATGTCAATTTACGTTATATAAATGGAGGGTGCAAATACTAAAATCATGGGTAATATTAGGTTATTATGTGTTTCAAGTTAGTTCTAACTTCAGCAATATATTTCCTGGAATTCAAGAAAAAAGTGACAATATTTACGCAATTTCTATTTTCTAACTAAAGGAAGAAAGTAGATTCTGTAGACAATGGAAATATTTTCATGAAACCAAGATCTCTAAAGTATTTATCATGTATGATTTTATATAAAGAGATAATAAGATATATAAGTATGAACAAATACTGTAGAAAATTTAAAAAGTGACACTAAGTAAAACTAAGAATATGATTTAAACATCTCTGCTAATGGCTTTATTTTTATGAGAATTTGAACTAAGTAGACCTACTTACCTTTCTCATTTCTAGTGACAGGAATAAGATTTGATTTACAATGTCCTACAGTATGCCAATGTGAGCAAAATGTTGCTGAATAATGCTTTTGACTTTGTAGCTATGTGAGAATTTTTACAGCTTAGTTGCAGTCACTCTAACTTGCTAGATTTGTGTTTGACACAGGACATACACACTTAGCATTCACAAATTAGAAAACACTTCTCCAAAGTGATATTTAAAATTCTGGTTCTGAGAAAAAGGAGTAGGTCCACTTCACCCAGACTTTTCCACTGAATTTACATATAAACTTGGAAAGAATTCCTGAAACAATTATGTGAGGACTCTGTAATAGCAGCAGGTGGATTGAAGAATAACAGGATGCAACATACTGCCAAGCTGGGTACAGGTTTAGTGCTCTGCTTTTCTTCTTGGTTTTCTAGCCTGGAGTCAAAGCATCTTGAAGCACGGAAGTAACCATCCTTGGAGAGACACAGGAGGAGCCTTATGAGTATGGGGAGTAGGGAAGTTGCCTTTTGGCCAGGAACCCTGCCGTGGTGTGCGTGGCATGGGAAACTCTCCAGTCAGAGGATGTGGGGTTCAGGAGAGTGGGGCGGCCTCTGCTGTTTACCTTGCCTTTTCCCACCGTTTGGAGCTATGTGCGAGTGTGGTTGTAGGGAGTGTGGCAGAGCAGGATAACTGAAACCTCAGTTTTGGGGCTGAAAGAGCAGGAAGGGGAGCCACGGGAAATCGGAAAGTACTTGGACATCACAGAGTTGGAGGAGCTTGTGATTGCAACCTTATGAAGTCGTTTATGAGCTACTGGGCTCATCCCTGAACTGCTCATGGAGGAATCTGCATGCGTAGTTAGCATGCCAAAGACTTTGAGAACTGAACTAAACCATAGACATCCTATCATGTCTCAGATGGAACACTGGGTGATGCACCCATGGAAAAGATCTGAATTGTACAGAAAAGGCTTGGAAACTGAGCTCAGTGTTGGAATCATAACCTGCAGATATTGGGTTAAAAATTATTGCTGAAACTAAGCCATTTGGTTGCCTACCAAATAAAAGAATAACAACACTAAACAATACCCATAGTTTTAGAATGTAATATCCAAAATATACAGGATAAAATTTAAAGGTGCTCAGTATAGAAAGAATCATAGAAAATGATTCTCAACTTGTATAAATATCAACAAGTGTTAATCCCCAATGAAATGGCAAAAACGTTGGAATTATCAATCAAAGACTTCAAAGGAACAATTATGAAAGTGCAACTGGAGCACGGCTGAAACAATATTAATTAGAATGCATCCACAAAAACAAAAATGCTTTTAAAAGAAACTGTTAAGAGGAACCAATTGAAAAGTTTAAGAAGAGAAAAATGCAATATTATAATGAAAACACACTGAATGGAGTTGATAGATGAATGGATATGTCAGAGAAAAAGAATTTCAAAGATAAAACCAGCTTTAAGAATCTGCGTGTATCGGCCAGGTGCGGTGGCTCAAGCCTGTAATCCCAGCACTTTGGGAGGCCGAGACGGGTGGATCACGAGGTCAGGAGATCGAGACCATCCTGGCTAACCCGGTGAAACCCCGTCTCTACTAAAAAATACAAAAAACTAGCCGGGCGAGGTGGCGGGCGCCTGTAGTCCCAGCTACTCGGGAGGCTGAGGCAGGAGAATGGCGTGAACCCGGGAGGCGGAGCTTGCAGTGAGCTGAGATCCGGCCACTGCACTCCAGCCTGGGCAGCAGAGCGAGACTCTGTCTCAAAAAAAAAAAAAAAAAAAAAAAAATTCTGCGTGTATCATAAAGACAGAAAACCAAACACCACATGTTCTCACTCATAGATGGGAACCGAACAATGAGATCACTTGGACACAAGGTGGGGAACATCACACACACCGGGTCCTGTCAGGGGATGGGGGACTGGGGAGAGAAAGCATTAGGAGAAATACCTAATGTAAGTGACGAGTTAACGGGTGCAGCAAACCAAAATGGCACATGTATATCAAGTGTTAAACCCGCACGTTGTGCACATGTACCCTAAAACTTAAAGTATAATAAAAAAAATCTTTGTGACAATAGCAAAAGATTTGACTTTTATGTCATTGGGGTTTCAGAGGGGGAGGGGAAAGGGAGGAATGAAATTATTTTTTAACAAAATAATAAATGAAAGTCTCCCCAAATTTGGCAATAATGACAGCAGATTATTATAAGAATTTCGGAAGACGGTTCTCAGTCAGAAAAAATAACAGAAATAGAAAGTTAAGACAGCAAGAATAAGGAAAGAGTAAGGAAAATAGTAACTTTGGGAAATATAATACATTATTCTTCTATTTGATTCTCCAAAGTATGTTTGGTGGTTGAAAGCAAAAATAAGAAGAAAATAACATTGATATGATTGTCAATGTATGTAAATGTAGTATATATGAGACAGCTAAAAAGTATGTGATATATAGGGTAATGGGACCTATATGGTGGCAAGATTTCTACAATGTACTTTAAATTGTAAAATATTGATTCTAAGCAGGCTGTGCAAAGGTATGTATGTGTATTGTAACCATCAGACAAAACACTAACAAAATACAAGGATAAATAGCAAAAAAATCACAATAGCAAAAGTAGAATGGAATTTTAAAACAAAAAAGTTAATGAAAAACAAATTTTAAAAAATGAATATAAAAATGATGGACCTAAATTGACATGTATCAGTATACATTTATTAAATGTAAGTCATCTGGTCACAACGATTATGATGTTATAATCCAACTACTTGCTACCTGTAAGAAATTACCTTCAAATAAGCTGATAAGGTAGGATAAAAGTCAAAGGATTAAAAATATAATGTTAAAAAGAAATTAAACTAAGATCAGAGTGGCTATATTAATATCAGACAAATTAGACATCAAAGTAAAGACAATTACTGTAGATACATAAGTAAATTACACTATTATAAACAGTTAATTTCCCCAAAAGAAATACAGTTTAAAGTTTATATACACACAACCACAATATAATAGAAACCTAAAATGCAATAAAAGAAAAAAATGATAGAATTGAAGGGAGAAACAAACACATGCCGAGTGACATTTGAGATTTTAACATTTCGCCTTCAGTACAAGAAACAGAAAAAAAAAAAAAAAAGGGATATGGAAAAACTAAACTAAATCAGTAAACTGGATTTAATTGATGTAACCATTAATTACATCATCAATAAAACCATTGTAGGACAATCTACCCAACAAAAAGATAACACAAACTTTTTTCAAGTGAACATTAAATATTCAACAAGAAAGGCCATATCTGCATCACAAAGCAAACACATTTCAAACAATTGAAATCATACAAAGTATGTTTTATGACCACAAGATAACTCAAAAACCTCCACACATTTAGACATACAACAATAGGCTCCTACAAAATCAATGAGTAAAAGAAAATCTCAAGGTAAGTAATTTCTTGTTTATTTTAATTTCTTTAATGTTTTTATTGATATACATATTTTGAGGGCTACATGTGATATTTTGATAAACTCGTGTAAACATCAAATCAGGGTAATTGCAGTATCCATCACCTTAGGTATTTATCTTTTCTTTATTCTAGAAACATTTCAATTATTCTCTACTTGGCAATGTACAAAAGATTTTGTTAACAATACTCACCCTCTTGATCTATTGAACGCTAGGTCTTATTTCTTCTAACTGTATATTTGCAACCATTAATCAACCTCTTTTTATCCCCTCTCCTCTCCACCCTTCCTGACCCCTGGCAAACACAAGTCTACTCTGTTTTCATGAGATCCACCCTTTTAGCCTCCACATGTGAGTAAGAACATGTGATATTTGTCTTTCTGTGCTTGGCTTATTTCACTTCACATAAGGACCTCTAGATCCATCCATGTTGTTGTAAATAACAGGATTTTAAAATATTTTATGGCTGAATAATATTCCATACGTATACATACCACATTTTCTTTATCCATTCATCCATTGATTACATATTACATATACATAGATTGACCATCGTGATCCATGGGCAGTTGGATTGACTCCGTATTTTGGCTATTGTGAATAATGCTGTAATAAAACATGGGAATGCCAATATCTCCTCGATGTATTAACTTCCTTTCTTTTGGATATATACCCAGTAGTGGGATTGCTAGATCATATGGTAGTTTAGTTTTTGTGTTTATGAGGAGCCTGCATACTGTTTTCCATAGTGCCTGTACCAATTGACATCCTGACCAGCAGTGTACAAGTGTTCCTTTTCTTCACATCTTCACCAACATCCACTATTTTCTTTTTGATAAAAGCCATTTAAACTGGGGTGAGATGATTTCTAATTGAAGTTTTGATTTGCATTTCTCTGATGATTAGTGATGTTGAACATTTTTATATACCTGTTGGGCATTTATATATCTTCTTCTGATAAATGTGTATTCAGATATTTTGCCTTGTTTAAATTATACTATTTGAATTTTTGCTGTTGAGTTTTTAAAGCTTCTTATTCTACATTCTGTGTATTTCTCTGTATTATTCTGTATTCTATCTCTTCTAATTCTTAAACCCTTGTCAGATGGGTAGTTTGTAAATATTTTCTCGCATTGTGTGGGCTGTCTCTTCACTTTGTTAATTGTTTCCTTTACTGTGCAAAAGATTTATAGCTTTATGTAATCCTATGTCTACGTTTGTTTTGGTTGCCTGAACTTTTGATGTTTTACTCAAGAAATATTTGCCCAGATCAATGTCCTCACACACTTCCCCAGTGTTGTCTTATGGTAATTTCATAGTTTTAGGTCTTGGATTTAAGACTTGAACTCATTTTGATTTGATTTATTATATGGTGAGAAATAGGGATCTGGTTTCATTCTTGTGCATACAGTTATCCAGTTTTCCTGGCACCATTTATTGAATAGACTGTTTCTTCCCCGATGTGTGTTCTTGGTGACTTGTCAAAAACAGGTTGAGATTAGTATCTGGGTTACCTATTCTATTCCGTTGGTCTATGTTTGCATTTATGCCGGTACAATGCTGATTTCATTATTAAAGCTCTGTAGTGTATTTTTTTGTTCTTTATTTTATGTATTTTATTTCATTTTGATTTTGAGACAGAGTCTTGCTGTTGGCCAGGCCGGAGTGCAGTGGTGCAACCTCTGCTCACTGCAACCTCCACCTTTCGGGTTCAAGGGATTCTCATGCCTCAGCTTCCCGAGTAGCTGGGACTGCAGGCACAATTTTTTGTATTTTTAGTAAAGACGGGGTTTCACCATGTTAGCCAGGATGGTCTCAATCTCCTGACCTCATGATCCACCTGCGTTGGCCTCCCAAAGTGCTGGGATTACAGGCATGAGCCACTGTGCCTGGCCGCCGTAGTGTATTTTTACGACAGATTGTGTGATGCCTCCTGCTTTGTTTTTTTTCTCAGGATTGCTTTAGCTATTCAGAACTTTTTGTGATTCCATATACATTTTAGAATATTTTTTCCTGTTTCTGTGAAGAGTATCATTAGTATTTTTTATAAAAATTCCATTAAATCTGTAAATTGCTTTGGGTAATATTCAATTTAACAATATTAATTCTTCCAACCCACCAGCATGAAATATATTTTCCAGTTTGGGTTCTCTTTAAATTGTTTCATCAATGTTTTACAGTTATTTTGTATAGATCTTTCAGTTCTTTGGTTAAATTAATTCCTGGGTATTTTATATTCTTTGTAGATATTGTAAACGACATTGCTTTCTTGATTTTTTTAAGATTGTTTCCTGTTGGTTTATGTAAATGCTACTCATTGCTTAATGCTAATTTTGTATTCTGCAATTTTACTGAATCCGTGTTTCAGTTTTAAAAGTTTTTCAGCAGAGTCCTTAGGGTTTTCTAAATAAAAAATTATGCTGTCTGTGAATAAAGCTAATATGACTCCTTCCTTTCCAATTTAGAGGTAATTATTTCTTTTTCTTTTCTGATTGCTCTGGCTAAGACTTCCAGTATTAGCTTTTATTATGTTGAATATGAGCATCCCCATCTTGTTAAGATCTTAGAGGAACATCTTTAATTTTATTCACATTCACATTCAATGTGATGTTAGCTGTGAGTCTGTCATATATGAAGTTTATTATTTTCAGGTATGTTCTTCTGTACCCAGTGTGTTGAGGATTTCTACAATAAGGGTATGTCAAATTTTATAGCATGCTTTCACATCATTTAGTGAAATGATCATATATATTTTGTTCATTACTGAGAGGAAGGTGCTGAAGTTCTCAACTATTTTTGTATTGCAGTTTATCTCTCCCTTTAGGTCTATTAATGTTTGCTCTATATACTTGGGTACTCTGGGATTGGGGGAATAGATATTTATAATTGTAATATCCTCTTCCTGAATTGACATGTTTGTTATTATGTAGTGACCTTCTTTGTTACTTTTTGAAGTCTTTGACTTGCAGTCTATTTTTTCTGATATAAATATAGCTACACTGAGTCTTTATTGGTTTCCATTTTCATGATTTTTTTTTTGTCACTTCATTTTAATGTGTCTTTAAAGATGAAGTGGGTTTATTGTAGGCAGCATATAGTTGTGTCTTGTCTCCACTCAGCTACTCAGTGTCTTTTAACTGGATCATTTAGTCCATTTACATTTAGTGTTATTATAGATAAGTCATAACATAATGCCATTTTGTTGCCTCTTTGCTGATTGTTTTGTAAATCATTTCTACTTTTCTTAGTGTTTTCCTTTGTGGTTATGTTATTTTAGTATGTTTTAATATGTTGCTTTTTATTTTCAGTGTATCTATTTTAGGTTTCTGCATTGTGGTTATCATGAGGCTTACAGAAAACATTTTATACAAATAACAAGTTATTTTTAAAAGATGATGTATTAGGGTTCCCTAGAAGGACAGAATTAATATAATAGTTATATATATATATGAGTTTATTAAGTATTAACTCACAAGTTTCCACAATAGGCCATTTGCAGACTGAGGAGCAAGGAGAGCCAGCCTGAGTTTGAAAACTGAAGAACTCAGAATCTGATGTTCGAGAGCAGGAACCATCCAGCACAGGAGAAAGATGCAGGCTGGAAGATTAGGCCAGTCTCTCTTTTCACATTTTTCTGCTTGCTTATATTCTAGTCATGTTGGCAGCCAATTAGATTGTGCCCATCCAAATTAAGGGGGGTCCGCCTTTGCCTGCCCACTGATTCAAATGTTAACCTCCTTTGGCAAAACCCTCACAGACACACTCAGGATCAATGCCTTGTATCCTTCAATTCAATGAAGTTGACACTCAGTATTAACCATCATAGATGATAAGTTATCAAAGATCAAAATAAAAACAATAAAAACAAATAAAAAACTTAAAAATATAAACCTCTACCCTTTAACTTCGTCCTCCACACTTTAAGCTTTAGCTTTCTCAATGTACTTATTTATATTGATTATCTCTTTTCAGGTTGTTATAGCTATTACTTTTATAGATATGTTTTCCAGACTTTATCCTAGAGTTGTGAACAGACTTCACACCACGATTACAATATTAGAGTTTTCTAGGTTTGTCTATGTATGTACATTTACCAATGAATTTTATATCCGGGTTTTTTGTTTTTGCACGTTTTGTTTGTTTGGGTTTTTTTCTTGATGAAGAACTTCCTTTAGTATTTATTGTAAGAAAAGTCTGGTCATGGTGAATTATCACATTTGTTGTTGTTGTTGTTGTTGTTGTTGTTTGAAAAGACTTTATCTCTCTTTTATGTTTGAAGAATGGCTTTGCTGAACACAATATAATTTGATGGTGGTATCTTTCTTTTAGCATTTTAAATATGTCTTCCTACTGTCTCCTGGTCTGTATGGTTTTATTTTGTAAAGCTGTGGCTAAACTGTTACTCCTTTGAGTGTTATTTGTTTCCTTTTCCTGCTGCTTTTATGTTCCTTTCTTTATCCTTGACTTTCAAGAGTTTATTATATGCCTTGGGGGTAGTGTTCTTAGGGTTGAATCTTTTTAGTGTTGAATCTTTTTAGTGTTCTCTGACCTCCCTGCACATATATACTTCGATCTTTCTCTCATTCTGGAAAGTTTACTATTATTATTTCTGTAAATAAGCTTTCTAACCCTTGCTTTTGCTCAAGTACCTCTTGAAGACTTTTAGATTTGTTTTGTATGAGGTAATTTTTATATCTTATAGGTTATCTTCATTCTTTTCCATTCTTTTGTTCTTTTTCCTCTCTGTTTCTTTTCAAATAGTTTGTCTTTTTATTCACTAATTCTTTCCTCTGCTTGATCCATTCTGCTGTTGAGAGCCTCTAATGACATTTTTGGTTCAGTGAATGTATTTCTGAGATCCAAGATCTCTCTTTGATTGCTAAAAATATTTCAATCTCTTTCTCAATTTTCTCAGATACATTTCTGAACTACTTATCTGTGTTATCTTGGAGATCGCCGAGCTTCCTTAAAACTGCTATTTTGAATTCTTGCTCAGAGTGCTCACATGTCATTATCTTCTTAGTGTCAGTCATCTGTTCCCTGCTTTGTTTGAGGTGGTCATGGTTCTCTGTTTGCTGTTGTTTCTTGTGAGTATACTTCTATGTATTTCATTGAAGGATTAATTATTTATCCCAGTCTTCTTTGTCCACCTGGTCTTTGATTTGGATTGGATGTATTTGTTGAGGGATTCCCTGTAATTTACCAGTTAATTTTTCCCCCATTAGGTTCTTGCCTTGTTTTCAGCAGTAGGTGGTGCCTTCATCCCAGGTTTGTCTTGTTTCTAGTCAATCATCTGAGAGATGACTGTTATTGGGTCCCCAAAGGGATATCCTGGAAGGATAGACTCTGGAGGTTTGTGCCTAGTGGAGCTGTGGAACATTTCTCCTACAGTGTGATGCTATTAAAAAGTCATTCTAATTTGGCCTCTCCTTTTACTGATTTAGAGAACAAACTCTTCAGGAGTGGGAATGGTAGTTCTGTCTTTCCCCTTTGTCTGTTCCTGTCCTCAGAGATGTTTTTCCCTTCAGGCACTCGCGATACCTCTGGTGCATTGAGGCAGAGACAGGTCTCCTGCTAGGAAATTCAAGACTCTGGGGAAGCTGGTTGTCCACCTCAATCTTACATTTCCAGTGTAAAAATCATGAGTTGGTCGGGGAGAGCTTTCTCATACTCGATACAGAGAAAATCAGGGAGGAGGGCATTGTAGACAGGGAAGTCCTGTACCTTTTAATCTGGTCAGAATATTTAACTTCTTTGTGGTCCTGGGAACTGTCTCATCCTCATGTAACTTCTGGGATATTTCCGGTGATCGTATCAGCACTGGTTATTTATTTATTTTCTGTGTCAGGGAGTGAAGCCAGCTTGCTTCTATATTATTAAAACTGGAAATTATGTAAAAATACTTTAAAATGAACACACATTAAAATAAAACATATACTTTATACAGTGAAATTAAAAGAGTGCTTAGAGCAACTTCACCATATATGCTCATGTGAGAAGAGAAGACTCAAGCCAATCATCTATGCTTCTACCTTAGAAAACTAGAGGAAGATTAACAAAATAAAACTAAGTAATTTAGATGGAAGAATATAATAGAGATCAGAGAAGAGAAAATAGAGAAAATTAAGCAAACCAAAAGCTGGTCCTTTGAAAAGAATTATAAAGTTTATAAAACTATAACAAGAGTAATGAAAAAAAAGAGATAGAAAAAATAAGCAAATTGCCAATACAAACATTATAAAAGGAAATGACTATATTGTACCTTAAAAATACACGAAAAGAAGCCGTAAAAAAAAAGTCTATGAATGTGGATTGTACCACTTAGAAGAAATTGACCGATTTCTCGAAAACATAGGTTATCAGAACTTACACAAGAAAAATTAGATAACGAAAATAGTTCTGTAATTATTAGAGATATCTGATTGTATTTAAACTACCTTCCAATTATCTAAGCCAAGATTGTCTCAATGGTTAATTTTACCAAATGTTTTAAGAAGAAATAATGTCAATTCTACACAATCTATTTGAAAGGTAAGATGAAGAAAACACCCACAGACATTTTATATTAGTATAACCCTTCTACCAAAACCATACAAAGACAGTACAAGAAAAGAAAAACAATATTGTAATGAGCAAACCTTCAATATAAAATTAGGAAATCAATTCTAATTCTAATTATATACAAAACAAATACTGTACCATGACCAAATGGACTTTATCCTGACAATTCAAAACTACTTCAATATTTTTAAATCAATCAGTGTACTCCACCATAAAAACAACTTGAAAAAGAAAAATCACATGATTATATGAATTGATACAGAAAAAGCACTGAGGAAAGTTCAACATCAAGTCATTAAAAACCTATTCTAAGGTTTATACTTACTCTCAGAAATAAGACATATATAAGCATTTTACATATATAAATATATATAAATACTTATGAATATAATTGTATATATATGGAAAGTATTGTTGGAGTTCAGAGCCAGAAAACTTGCCTTTTGCTAGCAAAAATGTAAATCCCCAAATATAATTATGCTTGTTTATTAATTCTAAAACATTGTTCTCCCAGGAACAATGCCAAATGCTTTAATGTACAGACCATGGTTCTTTACTTTCTGGTTTCTGTTAACATCGACTAGTTCAAGCTAACCTTGCCACTTTCCACTCTTTCCACTCCTCTACCCTAAAAGTTAAACTTTGGGTTAGTTCAAATTTCCTCCAGTCTTCAAATTTACCATATAACGTCACTCATGAGACTTTGGACATGATAACTCCACCTGAAATCATCACCACAGCCTAGTAGTACCCTGATCGGCCACTACTCCTCAGCTCAGAAGACATTTTCTCTGTAAAGTAGACACCAAGTAAAAATGCCATAATGACTCTTCCTGTATCCCCTCACAGCGTACAATATTCACTCTTGTCTTGATGCTCATTACTCCATGTTATAGCTTTCTTTCTGTCTTACTCTCCCTACTTCAGAAGAGAGGAAGTATGCCAGCAAAAAATAGTAAGCACTCGATAGTAGTTTGCTGAAAAGCACAATAAATAAATGGCTTTTTCTTTTATATCTAGTGGTTCTTTTTAAACCTGGCAGAAACTTGTCATTTTTTAGACATAAAAAGCTGCTTGTGTCTGTGTCAGCATAAAATCTCGGGTTTGTATTGGCACAGGATTGGGGGTGTGGTGGGCCAAAAGACAACCTTTTGGGTGCAGAAACAAAAATGCCTGTCCTCATTTAGGTCTGTGGGCATCAGCTCGAGGGTGGAGCTCTTACCAGGAACCCTGTCCTTCTCTACCCAGCACTTCCCTGCCCCTTCCCACATCAATGCTGTACTTCACTTGAAAAGTTTACAAATACATACCACCCAGAATGGCTAAGATGGATCACACTGACCACAGGAAGTATCATAGTAGATAAGAAATGCTTGGTCCTTCATCCTGAGCTAGTGAGGTATGAGCAGTTGTGATCATTTTAGAAAACCATTTGAAAGTACCTGCTAAGTTTTAAGGTATCGATAGTTCATGACCCAAAACTTCTACTCTCAGGTATATGTGTAAATACAGACACACAGAGTAACATTAGTAGCAATAACCCCAACTGGAAAGAATCAGTTAAGTGGTTAAATAAATTTGAATGGTTTCTATAATGGAATAAGATACAGCAATGAAAATGATATTGTACAACTAAACTATAATGAAATTGAATCTTACAAACATTGTGTTGAGTAAAATAACTCAGATGCAAAAGAAACTTACTGATTATTCATTTATGTAAAGTTATAAAAGTCCTAGGAAAATGAACATAAGTACTTTAGATATATGTTTAGAAGGTAAAACTATAGAGAAAAACAATAAGTCATTGCCGTGTATATTAGTCTGTTTTCATGCTGCTGATAAAGATATACCTGAGACTGGGCAATTTACAAAAGAAAGAGGTTTAATTGGACTCACAGGTTCACGTGGCCAGGGAGGCCTCACAATCATGGCAGAAGGCAAGGAGGAGCAAGTCACATCTTACATGGATGGCAGCAGGCCAAGAGAGAGCTTGTCCAGAGAAACTCCCATTTTTAACACCATCAGATCTCGTGAGACCCATTCACTATCATGAGAACAGCACAGGAAAGACCCGCCCCCGTGCTTCAATCATCTCCCACCAGGACCCTCCCACAACACATGGGAATTATGGGAGATACAAGATGAGATTTGGGTGGGGACACAGAGCCAAACCATATTACCGTAAGAGTCAGATTCATTAGGGTGGCAACATGAGGGGCCCTCAGCACAGGCACAGCACAGGGAGTCCCACTATGCTGTACTTCTCTGTGAGGCATTGGATACCTTGATATCCACACCATGGTCCTCAACAGAGCCACTGGGCATTCTTCTGTGCATTTCTACAGACATGTTAAGGTTCATGGTTTAAAGAATGCTATGCTTGTGTCAACCAGGTTCTGTGGGAAAAGGCAGTTTTCCCTCATGACACATAGCAGCTTCTTTAAGCAGAAATACTAATGTTTGATAGTCAAAATAATATTGACCTGCACATACAGAGAAACCCTGCATTTGGAATAGTGGACCCTCTTCAATTTGGGTTCCAAATGCAGCAGGCTCTCTGTGCTTCTGCTTCACCAGCTCCCTGGCCTCAACTTCAGAGTAAGCTGCAGCCTTCAGTGAATTTGCACCAAATTCACGACCGGGATGGGCTTTCTCCTCTCACCAAAATTGATGCTTGTCATGACAACTTTCATTTCAAAATAGGTTGAAAACAGGTCGGAAATGCCGTTCCTAGTAGTGGACCCATGTTTGTTTCTCAGTTTTGGCCAGCGTACCTGGGTCATGTGAAATGCTGGCAAAAGAAGACTCCTGTGTGAGGAGGAACCAGAGTCTGTCTCTACTACCACCCTAACTTTTCTGCACATCTTAAATTATCACAAGACACAAAGTTTATCTTTTTAATAAAGGGATAGAAACTAGCGCCAAGCATGGTGGCTCATGCCTGTAATCCCAGCACTTTGGGAGGCTGCAGTGGGCGGATCACAAGGTTAGGGGATCAAGACCATGCTGGCTAACATGTTGAAACCCCATCTCTACTAAAAATACAAAAAATTAGCCTGGCGTTGTGGTGGGCACCTGTAGTCCCAGCTACTCGGGAGGCTGAGGCAGGAGAATGGCATAACCCAGGAGGCAGAGCTTGCAGTGAGCCAAGATCAAGCCACTGCACTCCAGCCTGGGTGACAGAGCGAGACTCTGTCTCAAAGAAAAAAAAAAAGAAAAGAAAAGAAACTAGCTATGAGGGTGCATCGTATCTGGTCTCTCCTCCTCAAGAACTCTTAACAAAGAAGATGATGAGTATTGGGGAAATAACCATTACTCTTTAAATTTCAATAAAAGAGAGGGAACTACAAGGCTCCTGAAGACCAAAACATGAGACATTTTTAATTCTGGCGTCTCTTCCAATGTCATCTCTCATTCAGTCTTGTAGTGAGAGGAAGGAGTGACTGAGTCGGGGCAAGATGGGAAGAAGAGCTTGTGTGTGTGTGGCTTGGCTGTGTGGATTTAGTTTCTTCCCATGCACACCTTCTCCTCCTGGGACACAGCTGGCCCTACTGAGAAGGCCTCCAGGTTGCTAATTCGTACTGTGACTGAGGGAATAAGTACATTTTCAGGGGAAGGGGCAGCACTGAAATATGTGAGATTCCATTTGGCCCAGATATAAGCCACGTCCTTCAATTCAGCTTAGAAAATAAAGTTAATATTTTGATCTCCATCTGTTTCATTTCTATATTTACTATTCTTTTGATGATGAACTTGGAAGTGAGTTCTGCTTTACTGGAAAGAATTTAATCTCAGTGCAGTGATCATATAAGATTGTTAAACTACTCTACTCATCTCTGATTCCCTTAATCAATTCTAATTTACTAAGATCTGGACAGAGTTGAAAACCCAGCTGTATATATATTCATAGAGTCCAGATGCAAAAGAAACAGAAAAAAAATTTCTTGATATCTTTTTTAATTAAAAACAATGGTCAAAATTAAAGTTGTATATTTTTATGGCATTTGATATGATGTTTTAAATATGGATGCATTGTGAAATGGTTAAATCAAGCTACTTAACATATATACTACCTCAATTATTTTGGGGAGTGAGAATAAAAAGTCTACTATCTCAGCAATTATCAAGTATAAAATACATGGTTATTATTAGTCATAGTCACCATGTTGTACAATGGATCTTTTGAACTTATCCCTCCTGTGTAATAAAAAGGTTGTGTTTTCTCACAAATATCTCCCCAGTATCACCTTATGCCAACCTACTACCCTCTGCTTCTGAGTTCTGCTCTTATAGATTCCATGTATAAATGAGATCATGGAATATTTTTCTTTCTGTGCCTGGCCGATTTCACTTCAGTTTTTTTCAGGCTAAATAATATTCCATTGTGTATAAATAGCATACTTTATCAACCAAGGAACACTTAGGCTGATTCTATATCTTGGCTATTTTGAATAATGCTGCAATGAATGTGGGCATGCAGACATCCCTTACACATACTTGTTCCATTTCCTTTGGATATACTCCACAGGGATGGGGTTACTGGGTCATAGGGTATTGGGGGAACCTGCCCCCAATAGTTAACGTGGGTTCTTTTCTATTTCCCTAAGTGTCAGCTGGTCTGAGACATAAAGGGAAAGAGTACAAAAGAGAGAAAGTTTAAAGCTGGGTGTCCAGGGGAGACATCACTTGTTGGCAAGTTCTGTGATGCCCCCTGAGCCATAAAACCAGCAATTTTTTTAGCGATTTTCAAAGAGGGAAAGAGTGTACAAATAGAGTGTGGGTCACAGAGACCACATGCTTCACAAGGTAATAAAATATCACAAAGCAAATGGAGGCAGGGCAAGATCACAGGACCAGAGGACGGGGAGAAATTAAAATTGCTAATTAAGTTTTGGGCACGCATTGTCATTGATAACATCTGATCAGGAGACAGGGTTTGAGAGCAGACAACTGGTCTGACCAAAATTTATTAGGCAGGAATTTCCTCATCCTAATAAGCCTAGGAGCGCTACAGGAGACCAGGGCTTATTTCATCCTTTTGTCTTCGACCGTAAAAGACAGCCACCCCTAAAGTGGCATTTTAGAGGCCTACCCTCAGGGGCCATTCTCTTTCTCAGGGATGTTTCTTGCTGAGAAAAAGAATTCAGCGATGTTTCTCCTATTTGCTTTTGAAAGAAGAGAAATATGGCTCTGTTCCACCCGGCTCACTGGCAGTCAGAGTTTAAGGTTACCTTCCTCGTTCCCTGAGCATTGCTGTTATCCTGTTCTTTTTTCAAGGGCCCCAGATTTCATATTGTTCAAACACACATGGTCTACAAACAATTTGTGCAGTTAACGCAATCATCACAGAGTCCTGAGGGGACTTACATCCTCCTTAGTTTACGAAGATGATGGGATTAAGAGATCAAAGTAAAGACAGGCATAGGAAATCACAAGGGTATTGATTGGGGAACTAATATGTGTGCATGAAATCTTCACAATTTATGTTCTTCTGCCATGGCTTCAGCTGGTCCCTCCGTTTGGGGTCCCTGACTTCCCACAACAATAGGGTAATTGTATTTTTAGGTTTTTAAGAAACTGCCATCATGTTTCTCATAAGGGTTTTACTAATTTACATTTGCAACAACTGTGTATAAGAGTTTCCTTTTCCCACATCCTTGCCAACACTTGATATCTTCTGTTTTTCTAAGCGCCATTCTAACAGGTGTGAGGTGATATCTTATTGTAGTTTCAATTTGCATTTCCCTGATGATTAGTGATAATGAGCATGCAAGCAAGAGCATGGTAGGCCTGTGCTGCATTGAAGGCAGTGGTGTTTGAATCCAGATTTTATACACTTCTATTTGCCATTTGCCTACAGAGGCTTCCATATCCAAAAACATATAACATAAAAGCCACTCCAGCTTGACCTTCACCAGCTACTTTCTCTCCTGTTTATCTCCACTCACATACTGAGGGGGAGGAAACGGCAGCAGGAGGGTGCCATTCTCTTCTCTGAAATGGAGGTGGGAATGAAAACTAGGATCTTGGGTTAATGGACCCCACATCTCTAAATCTAGGGAGAGATACACTGAAAACAAAATTTATTTCTACCTTTTTCCCTGTAGCAGTGAAGCCAGTACATACCTTGAACAGAAGCACAGACTCAGGAGAGAGCTGCTCAATACACACCCACTTATCTTTTAATTAAAGTTAGTTTGTATCTAATTCTTGCAGTTGAGCTTTAGGGTTTTTATTATTTTATATTTTCTGTGTTGCCTTTTATGATATTTTAGTGAGAAGGTGGGTACAGATACAGTGCAAACTGCTAGTGAAATACCATATACTGACTCCAATCCTTAAATGTGAAGAAATGAGCAACCTTAGCTTGATTGCAAATTAACAACTTTAGGCATTATTTTATAAAGTTACAAAATGTACTGAACTTTAGTAAAAAAAATATTTCTAATGTAGATGCACAGTGCAAGATCTTTTATTTAAATACTTTCATGACACCTCTAGGATGCTAATAACATTTTCTGCATATCCTCTGGGCCCTTAATCTCCTAATCAATACTAGTTTGCGGATAACGTGATGAATTCAGGACTAATTGAAGGGATGCATATTATTAACATCAGACATTTATCCTAATTGCACAGTCATTGTTCATTTTTGAGATGAGTAAATTAAAAATTTCTATGGTAGCAAAAGAGCCAGCATACCGCCATATCTGTGCTTCATGGTATGAAGAGTGCAGACAGTCAGTGGCTGGAGCTTCTGGTCAATAAACTTTTCCCATCAGTTGTTTGCAACAGTCTAACCATTCCATGGATTCAGTGTGTCAAAAAAAAATTGTGCATTTTGGGAAGGAAATATAATGTAGCATCCCTTCACCCTGGCAAAATATAAAGACATAAATGTGGTTCCCATTTCTCGCTTTATTCTTCCTACCTGATGTCAAGCAGGCCTGGGTGCTAGCAGTGCAGTGCTGTTCTTCGAGCATGGGCTAAAGACATGGTGGTCTAGGCCTGCAGGCTGGTTCTCCTCTTTTAGGGATGTGACTTTGGATAAGTGACCAAATCTTCCTGTGCCTAATTCCATCGATTATGAGGTGGTGATAAGAGCACTTACCACGCAGGGTGGTTGTGAGAATCAGATGGGCCAATCTGCTTGATTATTTAGACAGTGACAGGGATATAGAGAGCAAGCTAATAATGAGTTAACTACTACTAGTACTACCAGGACCAATACTATGGCAGTTCACCAAAGTCTGGATGGAAATGAGGAAGAGGCAAGTAGAAAACACACAAGTGAGAAGGAAGCATTTCCAACGTGGATAAGCACAGAGAGGCAAGGAGGCAAGGAGAGGTGGAAGAAAGGGACAGGAGATAGCGAGCAAACTGCATGCTCTGTCTCTACAGCCTCTCCAGCCTCCTGTTGATGGAAGCTCTCCCTCACTGTGTACACAGCATCTCCAGTGACTTTCTTTCCGTGTCCGGCAGACTGCAGCATCCCATTGCAGAACATGTCCTGTGCACTTTTTGTTCCTTTTAACTGAAATAGTCTTTCCCTCCCGCCCTTGCCTAGTTAATCACCATGTTCTATTTTCTGATGTCCCTCAACGTCAGCTCATCTTGGCCATGCTTCGTGATTCCACATGTTACCTTGGAGTCCTCCTAGATATCTTCACGTACCTCTGTGCACTTCACCGCACTAATCAAATTTGTAAGCATACATTGATTTGTTGAATGTACGAATGCTGTCCTCCACGTGTTATCATTAATACATTTGGGATTTCATGGCATTTCCCACAGACATTCATAAAATATTTGTCAAGGAATGACTGATCCTAACTTCAAAGTCAAGATCAAAATTCATCTCCTGCAGAAACATCTTTCTGGTCCTCCCGTGAGGTTCTATTCCTTCTGACATTGAAACCCAGTAGTATTGCATACGACTTCTGTTATCATGATTTGTTCCAAGGATGTTTCTGCCATCTGAGAGCACTGGCAATCCCAAAACAAGTTCCATCTTCTATTGTTTTGTTTTTCAGCCAACCCAAGCAGTAAATTATATATACCTTCATACTACAGGAGTATTTGTGTGATGGACAAAAAAGTACTTGTGAAAATCCCTGACTCTCTTACAATTTAAAAAAATTTAGTTTGAAGTTACATTGCAATGATTTTATAAAGATGTTGTTTAAGAAAATTTGTAATATAGAAACTGTCCTTCAATGTCATGGAAGCTCTCTCTCCTAACAGGGCTTGCATTCAGAGTTCCTTCATAATGTGCTTCATAGTGCATTAAAGAAAGATTCAAAAACTTACCTATCCAGATCTATCACTCTGGCACCTCTCAGCTACTGAGTGTTGAGGGAATACTGATTTCACTACCTTAGTTTATCCCTCCATAGAATGCTGTGTCTCTCCCAAAGCCAGCCCAGGCAGGTAGGAGGTCTTTTCAAGTTCTCTTCTCCCTTGTGGCAAAATTAGCCTGATAGTCATTTGGCAATGAGCAAGGGTGCTCCTCCACCTCCTCTCCTCACCTGCCCCTGCAGGCAGGTCTACCTAACCTGCAGACCACCTTAACGTACAGAGAATAGCACAGTGAGTAGTGACTCAGAGACAGGGTTAACAACCTTTTTTGGTTCTGGCTAATTCCAGTCCTCTCCACAGGGAGACATTGTAAGCATCATTTCACATATCTGAGTAAGGAAATCAAAACTTTTGGAAAATATAAGCAAGATCAATGTTTTGGATAAGAGGGTGAAATGATGCTGGTGAGTTCAGGTCCTGAGTTCAGGGATCAGTCTTCCTTGTCATGGTCAAAGCCTCGAGTTTTAACTGAACAGCACTTTGCACATAATAGGCACAGGATAAATAGCTATTGAATCAATAGCTGAATAGTGAGCAACTGCCTAACACACATGTGTGCATGTGTGTGTGGGGTATATGTGTGTGGGTGTGTAGCTGTGTGGGCAGATATGCGGCCAGTGCTCCCTTAGACTACTCAAATGAATATTTGAGTGGATGGTTAACGATATTTCCAAAATACAGAGCCAGTGAGTGGCAAGGCTAAGGCTGTCACCTACTTCTTCTCTCAGCCTGTAAATTAGTCTTGGTCACCTTTTTCTGATTATGTAAGCTGACCCTGATATATAGCCTTATTTTTATTTTTGAGACAGAGTCTCACTCTGCTGCCCAGGCTGGAGTGCAGTGGCATGATCTTGGCTCATGGCAACCTCCGTCTCCCAGGTTCAAGCGATTCTCATGCCTCAGCCTCCCATGTAGCTAGGACTACAGGCATGCACCACCACGCCTGGCTAATTTTTGTATTTTTAGTAGAGACAGGGTTTTGCCATGTTGGCCAGGCTGCTCTCAAACTCCTGACCCCAAGTGATCCACCCACCTGACCTCTCAAAATGCTGGGATTACAGGCGTGAGCCACCACGCTTAGCCTAATAGAGCCTTATTACAAAAAGAAAAATAAATTTCTGTCCTGAATAGATATTCCTGTCCAATATAGTGACTTAAAGTTAATGTTAACATAGCAGCCATAGAGTATATACTCTGTGCCTTCACATAGCCCCTGGCATCCATGAAATTAAATCACTAATCCTCCCCCACATATCATGAGGCAGGTACGATCAACCTTATTCCTCAAGGTGACAGAGCTCATGAGTTATTCCTCAAGGTGACAGAGCTCATGACTACACCTGGGACTTAAACAACTTGTCCCAAGAATATGTACTATTAAAAATAAAATTATGAAAGATAATTATCACATTATAAAAATGAACACACAAAAAAGAAAGCAAGTGTAGCTCCTGGAGCCAGTTCACTTCCATAGCAATAAAAACCACACAAGACCAACTCCAGTCCCAGGAAAAGGCTTGGATTCTGTCGAAGAGTTCATGGTAGGGTGGGCTCTGGTTGTATGGCCCAGGGAAAAGTCAGAGTGAGAATGAGCCTTGTAGAGGGTGAGTTAATTCCTCACAGACTCGCAGCCTGAACACCCTGACGATTTCCTTCCAGATGCCTTCACTGAACACCTCCCTCCTTCACTAGGGTTTGATCTCACTGTTCACTTATCCTTGCTCACTTCACAGACATGCAGGCAAAGCCAGGCAGATATGTGTAGAAAGCATAAACCGAAAAACTAGAGGCATTTTCCGAGGACATGTAGTCTGGCCAGTTCTGAAGTATTGATCTCATATTTTTCAAAAATTTTTTTTCACTGCACACTATATTTTTATCTCTTCATGTTTTCAGGCAAACATACCACCCATTCCTTAGTAGTCTTGCTACTCCATTATATGCATGCATGTGGGGAAAAGAAAGAGAGATCAGCCTGTTACTGTGTCTATATAGAAAGAAGTAGACATAAGAGACTCCATTTTGTTCTGTATTTGAGATGCTGTTAATCTGTGACCCTACCCCCAACCTTGTCCTTGCAAGAGACATGTGCTGTGGTGACTCAAGGTTTAACTGATTTTGGGCTGTGCAGGGTGTGCTTTGTTAAAGAAGTGACTGAAGGCAGTATGCCTGTGAAAAGTCATCACCATTCTCTTAATCTCAAGTACCCAGGGACACGTACACTGCGGAAGGTCGCAGGGACCTCTGCCTAGGAAAGCTAGGTATTGTCCAAGGTTTCTCCCCATGTGAGAGTCTGAAATATGGCCTCGTGGGAAGGGAAAGACCTGATCGTCCCCCAGCCTGACACCCGTGAAGGGTCTGTGCTGAGGAGGACTAGTATAAGAGGAAAGAAGGCCTCTTGGCAGTTGAGATAGAGAAAAGCATCTCTCTCCTGCCCGTCCCTGGGCAATGGAACATCTCGGTGTAAAACCCGATTGTATGTTCTGTTTACTGAGAAAGGAGAAAACCACCTTAGGGCGAAAGGTGGGACTTGCTAGTGCAATGCTCCTCCTTATGCACTAAAAAGGTTTATGGAGATATTTGCATATGCATATCAAGGCACAGCACTTTTCCTTAAACTTATTCATGTCACAGAGATCTTTATTCATATGTCTTACTGCTGACCTTCTCCCTGGGATGATCCTATTATCCTGCCACTTCCCTTTTTCTAAGATGGTAAAGATAATGATCAATAAATACTGAGGGAACTCAGAGACCAGTACCAGCGCGGGTCCTCTGTATGCTGAGCGCCAGTCCACTGGGCCCACCTTTTCTTTTTCTATACTTTGTCTCTGTGTCTCATTTCTTTTCTCAAGTCTCTCGTTCCACCTAACGAGAAACGCCCACAGGTGGAGGGGCAGGCCACCCCTTCACATGCATGCATTTCACCTACCCATTTGTGAGAGATGGATACCCGGTGTTCCTTCAATTTCCTGAGAGTACGTACAAGTTGCAACATGCAACCTCAACCTGTTTCTTTACAAACATGCATAAGTATTGCTGGTCATGGCTGTGCATGGTCTGTTTCAACATCAAAAGTGCCAATAGCTCTTTAGAATGCCCACTGCAGACTGTGCCCCCAGCAACAATGCATGAGGCCTTCTACATCCCACAGCTTGAATCTCGCTGGTCATTGGCCCATTCTCTAACTCTTGCCAATCAAACAAATGTACAATTGTATGTAGATGTGTGAGTGTCATGTGTGTTGTTCTATTTGGTCTTTTCCTGACTCTATGATTTTTTGCATCTCTTGATATTATTACGAACCTTTCAAGGTTTTTTGTTTTAGGAATTTCCTATTTATAGTATTTGTTTGTTTTTCTACTGGGATGCTGAGTTCTCTCCCCGATTTTCAGGAAATATTTGAATAGTGTGAATATTCATGCCATGTCAATGTTAGACATGGCAATTTGTTTCTTACCTGTGGTTATTAACTCTGTCCATTGTGTTACTTTCTAAAAACAAATACTTAATTCTTACATAATCTCATACATAATTTTTCCATTTGCTATTTCTGCTTCAAGGTTTTAAGAACTCTCTAACACCCCTATATCTAAAAACAGTCTCCTTCAATTAACTTTAAATCAACTAACAATGAATTTCCTTCAATTAACTTTGTCGTTTCTTTTCACCTTCAATATTTAATATTTTCAGAGTTCATCTGCATTTTTGAAGTTACATGATAATCAAGTGTTGTATTTCTTTCAATCGTATGCCATGTTTTCATTCCATTTACTAAACAGTCTTTTTTTTTTTTTTTTTCAAAGAATCTCCCTTTGTAGCCCAAGCTGGAGTTCAGTGGCACCATCTTGGCTCACTGCAACCTCCGCCTCCCAGGTTCAAGCGATTCTCCTGCTTCAGCCTCCTGAGTGATTTGCTTTATGCGACCACCAGAGCCAGCGCCAGAGGAAAAGGCAAGTAGGCAAGATAAAAAGGAAACTTTATTACGTAGCCAATGTATAGAAAGAGAAAGTGAGGTTCACTGGTCTGCGGCGGCGGAGGCCGAGGAAGTCGCTCTGGCGTTCTCAGGTGAGGTTCCTGGGTCCCGCGTATGAGGAGGGGCCAAGGAAGTTCGCGCCGCGCGCTTGCTGGGAGCGTCTTTTGTGTCTTGGGCCTGGGAGTGGGAGGGCAGTAGGCGGGATGCGGGCGGGTCAAGGGCCTTGCGGTGGGCTCAGCCAGGTAGGTTTTGGTTTTCCTCGGTCGGACGTCATGCTGCGCCTGCGCAGTTGACCTGTGCCTTTCCCGGGCATGGGAAAGTTGGTGATGAAGAACCCGGAAGTGTGCCATCTTAGTCACCTTTGTTCTTTGTTTCCCTCTCCCTCCGTCCAGACAGTCCAACCTTTTATTGATTATGATGATTGGGGGCATCGTTGTGTATCTGGCCGCTTCCTGCTGTCAGAGGGCATTGTCATGAGGGTCTATGGTTGGCACCTGGACGTAGGGATGTAGGAGTATCTGGTTGAAGGCGACACGGGTGATCTCTTGAACTTTGGCTTGGAGAAATTTGATTAAAATGGGGGCAAAGCATAGGATAAGACAGAGGATTAATATAGGAATGAGGAAGGGGAGCATTTGTTGTATTACTGGTAGCACCTATATGGGTGGGCCTGGGGTTAGGGGAGTGTTGAAGTTTTTTAGTTCTGTTTTAATTCTGTTTAGGGTTTGGATGTTTGTATCAACCAGGCCTGACTCATTTATGTAATAGCAACATTTTTCTCCTAAGAAAAGACATGTTCCTCCTTTCTCAGCTGTAAGATCTAGTGCTCTCCTGTTCTATGCTGCCACCTGAGCTACTGAAGTGATTTGACGTTGTAAAGAGGCTAGACTTTCAGCCGAAGCCTCTATGGCTTCTTGAATTTGGGCGGTTAGAGATCAAGTAGATTGTACGGAATGGGCAAGTGCCCTAGGTCCAAGCCCTGACGCCACTAAGGAGGAGGCTAGAGAGATCCCGATGACTAAGGGAAGGAAGACGGCCCGTTTCTGGAGATTATTAGGAGGAAAGTTATATTGTAAAGTGAGTTCAGTCACTTCTGCTTTGCTGTATAGGGTTAAACAGGGTACTAAGGACACTGGGACGCAGAGGGATTGGCTGATGGATGTGTGGTTAAGGACCTTGAAGAGGGTTTTATTACACCAGAAATAACCTCCAACGGGGGCTGTCTGGGTCTTATTGGGTGGTTGGGTGTACTCACACCAGGAGGAGTTTGGGGCAGAGTAGCAGAAAGGGAGGATTGGATTTTCTGGGTTTTGGTATAGTGGGACTTGGAGAAAAAACGGTTTTTGGGAGGTGCTTGTAGAGCCAGTTGTAGCCTTGAAAGCAGTAGGTAAGGGGACTGCCACCAAGGGGCTCTTCAAGGGCTGCACAGAGGAAACAGTGGGAAAGGTGTGTTATGTTAGCTGCCTGTGTTAAGTTTAACCCTTGACAGACCAGCTTTAACTATGAGAAGGGGTGTCTGTTGGAGGAGTGTAGTTGATCTTGTAGGGCCTGTTCTTGTGATTGTATGGCTAAGGTTAAATTTTGTAGGACTTGTATATTTTTAGGGAGGGATTTTTGTTGGACAAGTGTCCTTTTTATTAAGAGGGTAGCAGTCAGATATGAATCTTAAACAGGATCTCCGTAGAGTCCTCCTTTTACGCCGCCAGCCGTTGGAGTGTGTAAGAAGAGTAGTAATATAAGTATAAAGTAGGACTCCATTTTGGTGTTTTTTTTAAGGGGGAGAGAAGGACGTTGACTTAGTCAACAGTGGAGAGTTTTGTAGCCGATAGAGAAGAAGCAGAAGTGTAAAGAGAAAAGAATTTAGATAATAGTAATTGTTTTACCTGGTATTAGATGGGCAACAGTGGTGACGTAGCGGAGGTAGTTGCTAGGAGACGGTATTGTCCACCGCCGTTTAGATGTAAGGACACCGGTTTGCCTAGTGTCTGGAGTATTGTTTGGTTTTAGTTAAGACTAGGCTAGAGATCAGACACGGGTTTGCCTAGTGCCTTAGGTGCCTAAAGGTCTAAAATAATTATTAGAGGAGATATAAGGAGCAGGTAATAGAATGATGACAGTAATAGAATGATGACAGAGTAGTTAGGAAGGAGCCAAGGAAGAGGAGGGCAGGAATAGACTGAAGAGGAAGGCAGAATGAGAGTAAGAGACAGCTACGGATAAGGCAAGAATGAGAGGGAGTGTGGAAGGTGGGTAGGCGGAAGTGCCGAGGGTGGAAGGAGGGGCAGCCTCAACAATGGTAGGAGGGATGGAGGAGGAGGGCGGAACTACAGTGGAAGCGGGAAGGGGAGGTGGAGCAGAAGCGGGAGTGGAAGGTGGGGGGGGAAGCTGACACGGGCGAGTCAGACAGGAAAGATGACTCTTTCTTTTCTGACTTTGCTAGGTCCGCGCCTAAGCCAACTTGACTTGGGCCAAGGAACATTGGCTACACAAGTCTGGTCGAGAACGCAAGTCTTAAAACTTTTGTATATAATTTATTTTAGACTACTTGCCTAAGCGCTGGCAGAAATTACTGAGGTCGATTAAAATGTTAGGGTCTAGAGTGCCTTCAGGCGCCCATTGAGACTGGTTGTCTAGTTTATATTGTGGCCACGCCACAGTGAAGAGGAAAATCAGTCGCTTTCGTTTAAGATCTTGCTCTAATTGTAAAGTTTTGAGATTTTTTTTAGAAGACACCCTAAAGGGGAGTCTCTAGGTATTTTGGATTGGGGGTTTCCCATTGCCTTCCTCTCGCCTATGGGCGGAAAAGGAAACGGAACTCTACCTGGCTACAAAGCCTCCTTTGGAGCCACTAGAGACGGTGGGAGGCTCCTGGAGCCGGAATGGAGATTACCTCCAGGTGGACGTCTCCGTCCTGGACGGGTCTCACACAGACTGGAATAGAGTTCCTTTGGGCAGAGGTCTCTACCTTTGGGAACTCTCCTGTGGGTCACCTGGTGACCAGAAAAAAACCTTGGGCCTGCACAGGACTTCTGGCCAAGGAATATGAGAGGGAGGCAAAAGGTACTCACCCCAGGAGACTTGGAGGCGTAAAAAGCGATGTCTAGGTCCTGCTCCGTCCGGGGTGTGGAAGGAGGAGGCTCCTCGGACCTTGGGGGGCCCTGAGGAGGGGTCTCCTCCTGGGTTCAGCACCACCTGATTTGCTTTATGCGACCACCAGAGCCGGCGCCAGAAGAAACGGCAAGTAGGCAAGATAAAAAGGAAACTTTTTTAGCTAGCCAATGTGAAGGAGGAAAGGGCGAAGTTCACTGGTCTCCCGTGGCGGAGGCCGAGGAAGTCGCTCAGGCGTTCTAGGGCGGGGTTCCTGGGTCCTGCATATGAGGAGGGGCGGAGGAAGTTCGCGCCACGCGCCTGCTGGGAGTGGCTTTTGTATCTTGGGCCTGGGAGTGGGAGGGCGGTAGGTGGGATGCGGGCGGGTCCAGGGCCCGGTAGGTTTCGGTTTTCCTCGGTTGGACGTCATGCTGCGCCTGCACAGTTGACCTGTGCCTTTCCCGGGGTGGGAAAGTTGGTGATGAAGAACCCGGAAGTGTGCCATCTTAGTCACCTTTGTTCTTTGTTTTCCTCTCCCTCCGTCCAGACACTGAGTAGCTAGGATTACAGGCGTGTGCCACCATGCCTGGCTAATTTTTGCATTTTTAGTGGAGACAGGATTTCACCATGTTTGCTAGGCTGGTCTCAAACTCCTGCCCTCAGATGATCCACCTACCATGGTCTCCCAAAGTGTTGGGATTACAGGTGTGAGACACCACACCTGGATAACAGTCTGTTGTTGATCACCAGTTTTTTACATAATTTTTCTTTTGAACACAAGTATATTATAAGAACACTTGAAAGGAGTATTCAAAAATAGATTTTGAGTATCTGGTTAAAGATTCAGGTATGGTTATTTTCCCACTTCAAAATGCAAAGGAGGTAAACTCACAGAAGAAAACAATGATGTTCATAGAACATCAAGAGATCGGGAATTGTGGCATATCTCCGGGTGAAAGGAAGCAGATGGGAGGATGTTTACTGACGAAGTAGTATGAGAAGTTGCAGTTAAAAACACGAATTCAGCCGGGCGCGGTGGCTCATGCCTGTAATCCCAGCACTTGGGGAGGCTGAGGAGGGTGAATCAGAAGTCAGGAGATCTGGCTGTTAACCATCCTGGCTAACAGGGCGAAACCCCATCTCTACTAAAAATACAAGAAATTAGCCGGGCGAGGTGGCGGGCACCTGTAGTCCCAGCTACTCCGGAGGCTGAGGCAGGAGAATGGCGTGAACCCGGGAGGCGGAGCTTGCAGTGAGCCGGGATCGCGCCACTGCACTCCAGCCTGGGCGACAGAGCGAGACTCCATCTCAAACAAAACAAAAAACAAAACAAACTAAAAAAACACGATTTAGGAAGCAATCTTCCAGTTGGAGGCTCAGGAGGTAAATTTGGAGGTATGGAAGTTAGGAAAAGAAAAGTTGCAAAATGGTGAAAGGTCTGTTGAAAAACTGAAGAAAGAAACTTTAACCAAATGTTCCTCTCAAACAGAATGAGTAAAGAATATGAAAAACCAAAGCAATAAACAAAAACAGCAACAAAGAAGAGGTCTCTTTTTTAAAAATCTGAGTGTAATCTTGGGAATAATAAGGGTTGCCAGAAGTACCAACACCTAAAACAAACACTTCCTAAATCTGGAAATAAGGAACCCTGAAGCTATTGGCTCCTTTTGACCCCCAAACTAGCCTAAAAATGGAAAACACAGCTCTTATATTTATCACAGCTCCATTCACACTTCCCATGAAAAGAAACAAGATTTTTCTTTTTTTTTTTTTTTCTTTTTGCTTTATTCGTACAGAAAACAAGGAAACGGCCAAGGAGAAAGCAAGAATGATAATCAGTCTTCTAAATGGTAAATGGGCAATCAAGATTCACCAGTACCTATAGAATGAAAATGAAAACCCAATATAGACAAAGACTAAGCTAAATGAATTTGAAGATCAAAATAAAATTTTTAAACATTATTATTACCTTCCCCAGAGTTTCAAATACAGTTTGAATAAGAAATTTGTTTAAATGTTATTATTAAAAAAATAAGCAGAGAACAAGAAAGAGACATTGGACAATTGAAAATTCAATTACCAAATGAAAGAAAAATTAAATGTGCAAGCTGGACCGTAAAGTCAAAACAAATCTTCAAGAATATAGAGCAAATAGACAAAGAAATGAAAATACAATGGAAAACAAACAAACAAACAAACAAAAAAGAGAACTAGAGACTCAGCCACCGGGGATATTCAACATTTACACTCAGAATTTCCCAGAAAACAGCATGAAAGATGAATGAGGGAAAATGTTCAAGTAAATAACACAGAAAATTCCCAGAACTTAAAAAGAATATTTTTCACATATAAAGTGTTTGTAATGAGAGATAATAGGCTTAAAGGGGGAGAGAAGCCCATCAGTAGATATGTTCTCATGAAATGTCAGAACATCAAGGATAAAGATTATTTTAAATCTTTTAAAAACATAATAGAAACCTATTATACCGCTCATGTGATTTAAGAGGAAATAATGACCAGTCTATCGTAAATGCACTGGATACAAGAAGGCAATAAGGTGAAACCTTTAAGGCTCTGAGCAAATATTTTGAACTTAGACTTCTAAACCCAGCCAAACCATCTATCAAGTGTGAGACAAATTTTATATACATATATATGCCTATATTATCTATATGTTTGTATTACGCTTCACATATTTTCCAAATGAAAGGGCCATTGGATGTCTACTATAAAACTCTACAGAATCAGATGACACTTGATTCAGTTAGGACTAGGAGGACAAGGTGCCGTGCAATGGTATCTTTTGGGAGAAAATAATGCAAGCAGTCGCTATTATGATGGAGAATTTTAATAAATGTAAGGATATAAGAAAAGCTTCATATTTCTTTGTCAAAAACAAAACAAAAAAAAGCAAATATTAATGACAATTACATAGAAAGCTCTACTAGTAATTCAAGGTCCAAATCTAAAGCTTAGAAACACTTTAAATATGGAAGTAATTCAACGCAAAAACAAAACAAAAAAAAGCAAATATTAATGACAATTACATAGAAAGCTCTACTAGTAATTCAAGGTCCAAATGTAAAGCTTAGAAACACTTTAAATATGGAAGTAATTCAACCTGAATCTTTAACCAGATATCTTGAATCAAATTGTGTGCATTCCTTTTCAAGTGCTTTTGTGTTGTAATCGTGTTAGTAAGAAAATACATGACATTATATTTAACATTTAGCAAAGTACAAACAAAACCAATTTATTTGTTCAAGATCTGCCAAAAACATCTTCCTTCCAGTGGCACGTGGTGTTAGCATTGAAACTTGAAGGAAAGTCATGTAATCCTATACCACTTGCTCTGTAGAAAACAATATTGTTCTGGTTACAATAATGTAAATGTTGTTTATGAGATTTTCAGGTTTAGTGTTAGTTTGGGGGCAAATCAGAAGATTCAACTGTGGTGTAAAATGGAAATATGATAGAATAGGAAAAAAATACAAATATGTAACTGGCAAAATTTAGGCAATTAAAAAAAGAGCAATGGTACAAGAAAGGGAGACTTAACAGATACCCTCGATATGCACAGTGAGTAACGTAGTCTCAATTGATTCAACAAAAGGTCAATGTTTAAGTAGATTATTTGTTTACATTATGCTAATATTATTTAAATTCACAAAAGAAGCTAATTGAAGATCTCAAAATTACGTAAGAACAGAAGAGAACTATGGAGAAATAAAAAAGGCATTTATGTATTTGACTTTGATAGTTGTGAGGCCATATAGTCTAAGTATGATGAAAACACAATGAATTAAAACTCATTTTAGCTGTGTGGTTTCACATTGCAAGGGTAGAAAGAAAAACAAATTGAGAGAGGTAAAGAGAGAGAGAGGTTATTGAAGGGGCATTCCATCTAAAGAGTATGCTACCAGCTTGAAAGTGTTGAGTTATAAGAGGAAGAGACAAAGAATGACTAAGAGAATCATTATATTAACTTGGTTACTACTTCATAATGTGTTTATTTTGTAATTAATATGCAGACATAAATAGCTAGACTTCACCCTACTCCTCAAAAGACAGCCTTTCAAGCTCTTCCTTTTTCCCACGGAGCCATTAGCTATCTTACAGTAGAGTATAACATATGGCTGTTAAATGATTTTTTTCTTATTTAGCATTCCCTCTTTGCATAAAAATTGCCTGATGTTGCTGACCTATAAGAACAGTTAATCCTAATAGTAGGCTACAGTGTATTCAGCCATGGAGTTTTATTATTTATGGCACAGAAATTAATTCAAAGATCAACTGGGAAAGGAAAAGAATTAAAGATGTCCAGCATATTTTACCAATGGACAAGAAAATAATCTTTTTTTTACTGGATATCTGGGGATTACTGTGTTCTGTATACACATCATTTCTTTCAAAGACTGCAAAAGAGTATTGCCTTGGAGATAGAACATTGCAGAGATGTAGCTAACATAATTTTTTGGCACCTAAGTTTAATTCAAAAGGATTAAGTAAGTGTATTCATAGATTTTAAACCAATCAAATCACAAAGCCAATTCCTGCATTAATTTTCCAGCAATTTAATTATGTAGCTCCAAGCTCTGACTTCTCATCAATTAATCCAGCTGTAAAAACCTGGAGCCTAATTCTACAATGTATTAATCAACACATCTGATGTAGGAAACAGACAGACTTTATTATAATCTCTCAGCTGAAAATCAAACCAAGAACCACTGTCGATTTAACCATATTCAACTTAAAACACATTAATTTTTTAACTAATTAATTATTAAAAATTGTGCTAGTTGACCAGATGAGACAGCAAAGTAGATATGTAGAAACAAGAAAATGAGAGTCATAGTGACTGAGCACTAAGTAAAATTACTTTTAAAATTAAACAAAAAAAGTCTAAATGGAGCAGTTTCAAGCAGAAGTAAGAGCTGTTTAAATGTGGTTAAAAAGGTGTAAAACCATGGTGGGCAATCAGGAGCCCTCTCCAGAAATACTGCAGAAGACAGCTTCCATGCATTTGGTGGTGAAGTCTAGCATTAGTGGTCAAGTCTAGCAAAGTTAGACAAAGATTCATGCACTGTTCCTGTTCCAAGTTTTTAATGTTATACCATTAGGGACTTTCCCCCAAAGATAACTGAAAGTTGATATATATGCTAGGCTTGGATGACAACTCTTGTTCAGGAAAGGTAAAAAGATGAAAAATGGAGTTAGTAAAATCCCATAGTACCTTTTACTGTGGAGAGACAATAGTTCATGACCCCATAGATCGTACATGTTTAAGTACAAAATTGTCAGACATCTGAAGCGTGTAGTCTATAATTTTGAAGAATAGAAAGAAAACAATTTGGAAACAAGTGTGAATTAATTACAGTTTTAAAAAAAAAACCTGTTCACACTTGTAATCCCAGAACTTTGGGAGGCTAAGGCAGGTAGATCACCTGAGGTCAGTAGTTCGGGACCAGCCTGGCCAACATGGTGAAACCCTGTCTCTACTAAAAATACAAAAAAAAAGCCAGGCATGGTGGCAGGCACCTGTAATCCCAGCTACTCGGGAGGCTGAGGCAGGAGAATTGCTTGAACTCAGGAGACGGAAGTTGCAGTGAGCCGAGATCACGCCATTGCACTCCGGCCTGGGGGGCAAGAGTGAGACTGTCTCAAAAATAAAAACAAGACAACAAAAAAAATACATTTAAACATTTGTACATACTGATATTTGCCAAACTCATATGGCATTCAGATCAATATTAAATTAAAAATACAATGAATTCTGTAGAGTTAAGATTTCCATATTACCTAGAGAATGAGTTCCAGAGGCTCCAAGATGGCTTTGTATTTCAGCCTAATATTACCTTTTTATGACAAATAAGATAAATTTTAAAATCAAAACAAGTCAATTTTACAAGTTTTTCTCCTCCCTTTTATTTGCTCTTTACTTTTGTTAAACATTTAGTAAAGATAACATATTTTATGTTTATTTTCCAAACTAGAAAGGAGATGAACAGGAGAGATTCTGCACTACTTTCCCCTCTAGTACAACCTCAAGCCATTTCTGTCTCCACTCCCTCAAAGAACATTGACCATTTTTCTTTGGAAAATCTGTTTCCTCTGCTTCTCCTCATTTTAATAGCTCCGTTCCTTCCGTGACCTGGATGTCAACTGCATAACCCTATTCAGATGCTTGTAAACTGATTTCTTAAGTTCCAAAGCAATTAGATAGTTATTACATACTTTCACAACCCCTTCATTTACTTCTTTTCAGATGTTCCTTTTCCTCCCCCCATAGAGTCTGCTGCTTTAACTAGTCATGGTTAAAATATGCTCTGTTTGATAGCAGTAAAATTATGTGATGCACAGGATTTCTGTGTAAATTTTGCACCCACATTACCATGCTATGAGCTTAAGGAAGAGGTAGAGCTATTCATATATGTAAAAGCCAGGAACTCTCCTAGGCACTTACATATATTTAATTATCACAACTATTCTCAAGATTGAAGCACTTTTGTACTCATACCAGATTGACAGAAGCTGAGGTTCAAGATGTAGTACACGGCCTAGCTGGAATTTGAACCTAGGCATGGCTGTCTCTAAGCTTCAAACACTAACATAACGTGGTGTATGTCGCATTTCTTTCTTTTCTTTTTTTTGAAACGGAGTCTTGCTTTGTTGCCCAGGCTGGAGGACAGTGGTGTGATCTCAGCTTACTACAACCTATGCCTCCTGGGTTCAAGCGATTCTCCTGCCTCAGCACCCCAAGCAGCTGGGACTACAGGCATGTGCCACCACGTCCAGTTAATTTTTGTATTTTTAGTAGAGACGGGGTTTCACCTTATTGGCCAGGCTGGTCTCGAACTCCTGATCTCATGATCCACCAACCTTTGCCTCCCAAAGTGCTGGGATTCTAGGGGTAAGCCACCGTGCCTGGCTGCATTTCTTTATTAATTTTTAACCCATACTCTAAAAGCCTCCCCTTCATTTACATGTGGGCCATTTCTTTTCATTGGCATATAATATGTGATATAGGGAAGACAGAATTTTGTTAATATTAAAGCAAAATTTTAAAGTAAACCTTTAGACGTAACTATGAATTATTTTGAGGATTTAAATAATTAATGATTAAATAGAGATACCTTAAAATATTGTTGGATTTGGAAGTTTCAGTTTCTTTTACCTTTCCTGTGTAGTACACTTTTTCTGTAAAACTGTAAGCGATTTTACTGTGGATTTAATAAGCATCATTTTTTTAAAAGGCGCCTTCTGTGAGCGGAAAATTTTTTACTTTCTTGGTGGGATCAAATCAAATGAAAGCTTTAGAACACTCTTTCAAATGGAAAAATGATTAAAATTTAATGTTATATATTAATACATGTATGTTAAATTCAAAAAGACTTGAATGACTTTATTATACAGAATTTAGTAGAGCAAATAGTGGAATTGATTATAAGGACCTACAGATATGATTGTACCATTTAATACCCGCGCTGTTTCGTCACTCTTAGCTCTTTTTTCCACAAAATAAAAATAAATAAATCATTGTAGAGTTGTTATGATAGCTCAATGACTTTAAAAGAGATAATATGAGTAAAGTGCCTAGCCAAGTACTTGGCGTATCATAAGCACTGAGTACATAGAAGCTATTATATGATATGAAAAAGCCATTATAAAAGGTTCTTGATTTATGAATATTATGGAGTAGCTATTATGACTAAATGATCAAATGATCTTCATGCAGGTTTTATAGAAGTGAGTTATTTTTGGAGTCATATTATTTCGGGGCTGGAAAGGGCCTTGAAGATAAAATATAGTTTTTAAATATAAAAGGATGCAGGTGACTGTGCCCTCACCCAGAGATCAGAATGCCTGGAGGATGGGCGCTGGTAATTTTCAAAGTAGCTTCAATGGACTTAGAGTTTGTATGATGCCGTCTGCTTAAGAAGAGCCATGTATCATTTCCTGTTCTTGCGGGCATATGCAAATGACGGAATAAGAAAACAAATATGCAAATGAGGACCCAGAAAAGTTAAGTGACGTATTTCAGGTCACAGTACATATAATAGCAATCTAAGAAGTAGCCTCAGGACCACTGACTTCTAACGTAGGATTTTTCCTTCTATAACACACCAGCTCTTTTGAAAAAGACCATTGCATAATGGAATTTAATTGCTTCCTTTTACTATTCACTTCCACTGAAGTTGTATTCTTCTCAGCCAAGGAATTATACATCGCTCTGGAAAAGATTGTTTTTAAACAAGACCTGGCCTAAACAAGCCCATGGTACACATCATATGTTTTGCCTCTCAGGGACATCTTACTCCACAGTGACACCCACAGGCAGAGGCCCTGTTTCAACACAGGAAAGAAAAGGCTATCTTGGATCTCAGTGGGAAAAGTCCTTTGTAATCACCACGGGAAGTGATTTCAAACAGCAGGTATTTTTAGATTTATCTCAAAGCCAGAAGTGTCTGTGTGTGCCTGTGGGCAGGAGAAAAGGAGAGAGGGAAAGATACAGAGACGGAGAGACAAAGAGAGGCAGAAAGAGAGACAGAGGCGTCCAGATATTAATGTGTGTGTGTTAACATTTATTGTGTGTATGTATTCTCTCTTATCATATGGCAAATAATCATGAAGAAAACAGCAGAGAGACGCAAAATAGGGCTTTATTAAGATCATTGCTTCAATATATACCTGAAGGTATTAACACCAGATAATGTGAAACAACAATCAGGAAAATAGTTCACCCACTAACTCAGGCTCTCTGGCGATGCTGCCCTTTCAACATCAGATGAACTACTAGCAGACACCCTGTACTTTTCACTTAAGAAAAGCTCACGGACTGCTCTGTTTCCAAAAAATAAATAAATAAATTAATTAATTAATTAATTTAAAGAAAGAATTAGGTTCCTTACAAAAGAGAATAATAGGAACACCAAGCAGGTCAAATCATAGTACTATTTACGCCAGCCTGGTTTGAAAAAATGATCTACATATACAATGCATTATTATGGGGTAAGCAATTGCAACAAAGTCGCTCCACCTCCTCCCTGGTTGCTGCAGGCCTGTCTGTTCCCAGTTCAACAGAACCAGCATGGATGGATGCAGCAGGCCTCAGTCAAGGGCAGCTAAGAATCCCTCTTCACATGTGCTGCTGCCCTACTTTGGGGATGGCTCGAGTCTTCACACTGCACGGTCACTGTTTCCTCCAGACTTTTCAGAAGGTTTGCAAGTACCTCTCCCATCCCTAACATTTTATGATAATTTTGTCTGCTGGCAGACGCTAACACAACCTCTAGCAAAACTAAACAACAACAAAATAAACATTTTGCTCGCTTGGCGAGAGAGTGCCCAAGAGAAGAACTTGTCTTTTGGGTTTTTTTATTAATCATCTGCTGATAAAAATATACCTAAGTAGAATAAAAAACTCCTCACTCCAGTGACAAGCAGTTGGACAATTTCCAAACTTGTTAAAATGCTTTGGAACCAAATAGTTCTTCTTTCCATCCCCAGTGAAGCTGCTTTCTGGTTGGTGATCTCGGGCCATTATTGCTCTTTGACCTTAGATTTCTTCACCTGTGGAATGGGGTGAAAAACAATAATGACTTCATAGCAAGGGTTTTGCTGGAGTCCAGTGGCTCACTAGAGCCTGTTGTGTACACCCCTTCCAAACTCTGCACTCCATAGCATGAAACTGTTGGTGGGAAACCTGTCATCTCTGGGGTATTACATTATAGAAATTGGCAAACACAAAAAACCTTTTTTTCTCCAGACAGCTTTAAAGATTTACCAGAACACCACTGCTCATAAGGTTGTGTTAACTTTTAAATGACATAGAGGATTTAGCACAGGTAAATGTTTAGTCATTTAGAGCTACCTGCCCCCTTCTCCCTTTTTTTTTTTTTTTTTTTTTTGTTTCCCTTCTGGTGAAGTTTGCACTTGGACTCCAATATTTCTCAACATGATATTCAGGTTTTATCCTTACAGCTACATAGCTGAGACTATGTAGAAACAAGGATTTTGGAGTCAGGCAGAGAGAGAGAGATGCCAGCCCATAGGGACTTACTGTATGACCACCAAAAATTCTGTAGTGCCAGTCTCTTCCTCATCTGATAAATAAATAGGAAAATACCTTCCTGCAGTTTGTATAAAGGAAACTGAGAGAGCAAAATTAAAGGTCAATTATGAATAAAGGTCAATTTAATAATAAATTAAATGCCAAGCAAATACTTGTTGCTTGGCATTTAGGAAAAATTTAATTTTCTTGCCTTTTTAAGAGAGATTCTAGAGACTTTGAATAACTAAAGTCATTTAAAAAAATAATAAATTTCCTGCTTTATTTGAAATGGTGCATTTCTGAGCATCCTCGAGAGTGTGTCAGACGGTGGGCAGCAGCACCACGCCTTCAAGGTGATGGTTCTCAGTGCTTTGCTTATTCATCTTAGGACTTGGGGAAAACAAGGATGTCCTGGCTAGTCCTGGGCAGACAGAACCCTGGAAAAGGCTACCCCGAAGGAGAGGCAAATATTTAGACAAAAATTGAACAGTTTTAACCCTACCTAAATGCTACTTTACAAATTGTAGTACAGAAAAAAAAAAAATCAAATGTTCGCTCTCATGAGTATGAATTACAATAGAAAAAAATGTAGGCTAAATGGGGAGAGATAAACACTTGTAAATGATGTGGATAATGGTGTCAGCAAATAACATTTTGTGTATCAAAGAATATGCTCTTCAAATCCTAAAGGGAAACCAAGCAGTGAATCGGAGAATGAATGTGGCTTTAGATTAAATGGTTTTCACCAGGGTCATTTTAGCATGTGATTTTCTTTTGCCCCAACTAGCACACAAATCTGCTTTTCTATTTGCAAGTGAAGTCCTAGACACGTGTATAGCAGTAATCTTAGATACAGTCACCTTGGGTGGTTTAAATTTTAGTTTAAGTCTCATGTAATCTTACCCAGTTCACCCTCTTCTTATTCATCAAGGACTATTTACAGAAAAATAAGAGGCGGTGAATATATATCCTGTTGGAATTTTATAATAAAACAATCTAATTTACAAAGCCCTTTTCTCTTATAAAGGCATTGAGGGAGCTACATAATTAAATGGCTGTCATAAAATTAAGAGAATCTATTTCTAACCTCATTTGAAAAGTTAGCTGGAATGTTAACATAATAGCTATATTATTTTTGTACTTTTTTTATTCCTATTTTTCTTCATGCATGCTGTAGCCTATTTAATGACTTCCCTTTGCTGTTTCTTTTAAAGTGCACCTCATGCCGTTAAATGCAAAGTGTTTCTGTATGTCCACAAGAAGGAACATTTGAAAATATTCAGGCCATGTAGTAACCGACTGTTAACATGTCTAGGAAGGAATTAAAATACCCTAATACATAACTTGACAAACCATCAAGAGATGGTTCTTTTTCTCCAACAAGTTGAAAGAAGAAAATAAATGCATGGAATTAGTTTGAATTCTAAGATAAAATTATTCGGCAATTCCTCAACGTACTTACTATTAACCAGCCTCGTTGCTGACCCTAATTCCCCAGCACCAGCAGGTATATGATCCAAGCTATCTTTCTTCTGAAGTCATTTATGTGTCTGGGAAGAAGTTTGCTTTATTTACTCAAATTATAGCGATGACTGTTTTTACGTCATCATAGGAGATTATCCTTATTGTTCCTTTTACTCTCCTCTCAGTGCCTCTCCATGCTCAGGCCATCACTTTTCCAAGTTCTCTTTCCTTCTTCCCTCTCCCCAGGCGGCCCACAGAGCTCTGAGGGGCCATGTGATAGCAGGGCCATGACTCACAGGCAGACTTGGAGAGCTATCTGCGGGTTTCCTGTGCCTTTGCACCCTCCCAACCGCAGTGAGACCATTAATTCCCTTGGAGTCAATGAAAACTAACTGAAAAATAGGATTTCAAGACAAACTGGGTCACTCAGGATTCTGTACAGGAAATAGAAAATGTTGTCAGAATTTAAATAGACAAGAATATCTTAAAGGGAATTTGGTGCTTCAAAAAATGTTTTGGAGAAAAACATTTGGTGTGCCACCAGGAATGAATTTCAGAGAGAAAAACATCAAGCTCACTAGAAATCTCATTCCTATGAAATCACTACCACAACTATTAAATGCAAGAACACATCCCAGCTGTGATCTGAGGAACTGGGCGGCCAGAAACCTGAAGCCTCCACCACAGTGGCCTCTTGTGTGGTTGCCTCCAGTCACCAGGAAAGTGTGGATGTGGTCATTGCATGCAACTGCAAAGACTTCTTATTTTGACAGAGCTATTACCATCTCAAAATCAGCCCAAAGTACCAGGAAGACGGTTTCCATTGCACTTCTACATTGAACGCATTGTAAGAGAGACTAGGACTCAGATGCAAATGAATCCAAGAAGTTCAGTCTTGGTTCCCTACCCTTTCACTCTACCCATCAGTACAGAAGGAGGCGGGATGGAAGTTTAGCAGCTAATTCATATCTGCTGTTTTAGTTCATGTATTAGGGTTCTCTAAAGGGACAGAACTAATAGGATGTGCATATATTTAAAGGGGAGTTTATTGGGAGAATTGACACACATGATCACAAGGTGAAGTCCCACAATAGACCATCTACAAACTGGGGATCAAGGAAGCCAGTCCAAATCCCAAAGCCTCAACAGTAGGGAAGCTGACAGCGCAGCCTTCAGTCTGTGGCTAAAAGCTGAAGAGACCCTGACAAACCACTGGTGCAAGTCCAAGAGTCCAAAACCTGAAGGACTTGGGGTCTGATGTTCAAGGGCAGGAAGCATCCAGCATGGGAGAAAGACGAAGATTGGACGGCTCAGCAAGTCAGGTCTTCCACCTTCTTCTAATAACCCTGGCAGCTGATGAGATGGTGCCCACCCAGACTGAGCATGGGCCTGCGTCTCCCAGTCCCTGGACTCAAATGTTCATCTCCTTGGGCAACAACTCACAGACACATCCCCCAGGAACAATTCACATTAAATACTAACCATTACAGTTCATTTTCTGCTGCTTATAACAGAATTCCTGAAACTGGGTAACATGGTTTGGATGTTTGGACCCTCCAAAATCTTATGTTGAAATGATAACTCCAGTGTTAGAGGGAGGACCTGGTGGGAGGTTTCAGATCATGGGGATTCATCTCTCATGAATGGCTTAGCACCATCTCCCTTGTGATGAGTGAGTTCTTTCTCAGTTAGTTCATGTGATTTCTCATTGTTTAAAAGAGCCTGAGACCTCTCAGTCCTTTCGTTCTTGCTCCTTCTCTGGCCATGGGACACATCTTCTCGCCATTCACCTTCCTCCATGGTTGGAAGCTTCTTGAGGCCTCCCCAAGAGCAGATGCCAGAACCACACTTCCTGTACAGTCTGAAAAACCACAAGCCAATTAAATCTCTTTATACATCACCCAGTCTCAGGTATTTCATTATAATAATGCCACTGGAATAATACAGAAAGTTGGTACCAGGAGCAAGGCATTGCTATAAAGATACCTGAAAACGTGGAAGCAGCTTTGGAACTGGGTAATGGGAAGAGGTTGGAAGAGTTTGGAGGTCTATAAAGAAGATAAGAACACGAAGGAAACTTTGAAACTTCTTAGAAACTTGTTAAGTGGCTGTGACCAAAATGCTGATAGAAATGTGCAGAGCGAAGGCCAGGCTGAGGAGGTTTCAGATGGAACTGTGGAACTTACTGAGAACTGGAGTAAAAGGCACCCATGTTACACCCTAGCAAAAAACTTGGGTGCATTGTGTTTATGCTCTAGGGCTGTGTGGAGATTTGAACTTAAAAGTGATGACTAAGAATATCTTGTGGAAGACATTTCTAAGCAGCAAAGCATTTGAGAGTTGATCTGGCTGCTCCTAACAGCCTATGATCAGATGTAAGAACAGATAAATGACTTCAAGTTGGAACATATATTTAAAAGTTTGGATAATTTGCAGCCTAACCATGTGGCAGAGAAAGAAAAAGTTTTTTGGGGAAAGGAATCTAAGCAGCCTGTGGAACAAGTACTGGCTAGAAAAATTAGCATGACTAAAAGGGAGCCAAGTGCTAATCTCCAAGACAACAGGAACAAGACCTGGAAGGCATTTCAGACCTGCCAGACAGCCCCTTCCATCACAGGCCTGCAGGCCTCAGAGGACAGACTAGTTTCCTGGGCCAAGCCCAGGACTGTACTTCCCTGAGCAGCCTTGGGACATTGCTTCCCAAATTCTAGCCAGTCTAGCTCCAGCCTCAGCTCAAAGGGGCACTAGTGTAACTCAGGTCACAGCTCCCGAGGGCACAAGCCATAAGCCTTGGAGGCTTTCACATGATGTAACTTTTCAGATGCCCAGAATACAAACAGGAAGGCGATTCAGCAGTTTCTAACTGTATTTCAGAGGCCGTCTGGAAAAGCCTCAGTGCCCAGGTAGAAGCTTGCTGCAGGCTAGAGCCTCTACAAAGAAACTCTACTAGGGTATTGCTGAGGGGAATTGTGAGGTTGGAGGCCCCACACAGAGGAGTCCCCACCAGAGCACCGCTTAATGAAGCTGTAGAAAGGGGACCACCGTCTTTCAGACCCCAGAATAGGGAAGCCATGGGCAGCTGGCATCTTGAGTCTGGAAGAGTCACAGGCACTCAACTCTAACATGTGAAAGCAACCATAGGGGCTACACCTTGCAAAGCCACAGGGGTGGAGTTGCCCAAAGCCTTGGGAGCACACTGCTTGCGTCAGTGTGCCCTCGATGCAGGACATAGAACCAAAGATTATGTTGGAGTTTTAAGTTTTAATGCCTACCCTGCTGGGTTCAGATTTGTGTGGGGCTTATTACTCCTTTCTTTTATTTTAAAATGGTCATGTTTACCCAGTGCCTGTGCCACCATTGTATCTTGGGTGTGAAGAACTTGTTTTAATTTTACAGTCTCGTAGATGGAAGATGAGTCTTAGATGAGACTGAACTTTGAACTTGATGCTTGAACCAGTTAAGAATTTGGAGGACTATTAAAAAGAGATTATTGTACTTTGAAATATGAGAAGGACATGAGATTTGGGGTCCAAAATGATATTGTTTGGTTATTTGTTCCCTCCAAATCTCATGTTGAAATGTGACATCCAGTGTTGGACATGGGGCCTGGTGGGAAATACTGGATAATGAGGACCCATCTCTCATTAACAGCTTACTGCCATCCCCTTGATGATGAGTGCGTTCTTGCTCAATTAGTTCATGTGAGATCTGGTTGTTTAAAAGAGTGTAGCAACCGCCACCCCTGCTCCTGTTCTCATCATGTGACATGCTAGCTTCCCCTCTGTGTTCCACCATTATTATAAGATTCCTGAGGCCATTACCATAAGTAAATGCCAGCATCACACTTCCTGTGTATCCTACAGAACTGTGAGCCAATTAGGCCTCTTTTGAAAATAAATTACCCAGTCTCATATATTCTTATATAGTAACACAAACAGTCTAATACACTGGGTAATCAATATGCAAATGAATTTACTTCTTATAATTTTGGAGGCTGAGAAATCCAAAGCCAAGGGGTGGCATCTAGTGAAGTTCTTCTTGCTTGTGAGGGCTCTCAGCAGAGTCCCGGGGTATCTCAGGGCATCCCATGGCTGGGGGCTGAGTGTGCTAGCTCTGGTTTGTCTGCCTTTTCTTATAAAGCCACCAGTCCCACTCTTACAATTACTCATTAATCCCTTCCTTCATGAATTGATTCAGGAACCCATTCATGAGTGCTCTGCTCTCTTTAAGGCCCCACTACCCAATACAGGCATATTTGGGATTAAATTTCAACATCAGTTTTGAAGGGGGCAAATTTCCAAACCATATTACCTTACATGGTTCAAATGTGTCCCCCAAAATTCGTATGTTGGAACTTTGATCCCCAGTGGAGCAGTGTTAAGAGGTGAGATCTTTAAAAGGAGACTAGGTCATGAGGATACTGCCTTCATGAATGGGGTGATGTCCCTGTAGGAGGGAGTTTGTTATAAAAACAAGTTCAGCCACTTCTCACTCTTTCTCACCCTCTCTTGCCCTTTCACTTTTCACCATGGGATGAAGAAGGATGAAGGCTCTCAGCAGATGCTAGGATGATGCTGACATCATGCTCCTGTAATTCTCAGCCTCCAGAATTGTGAGCCAATAAATTCCTTATCTTCATAAATTATTCAGTTCAGGTATTCTGTTATAGCAGCACAAAGTGAACTAAGATAGTAGCCATACATGATTTTCCTGACTACACTGAGCACTTTCATATGACATCGTATTTAATTCTTAAAAAAATTCTGTGAGTTGGCCGGGCGCGGTGGCTCAAGCCTGTAATCCTGGCACTTTGGGAGGCCGAGACGGGTGGATCACGAGGTCGGGAGATTGAGACCATCCTGGCTAACATGGTGAAACCCCGTCTCTACTAAAAAATACAAAAAACTAGCCGGGCGCGGTGGCGGGCGCCTGTAGTCCCAGCTACTCAGGAGGCTGAGGCAGGAGAATGGCGTAAACCCGGGAGGCGGAGCTTGCAGTGAGCTGAGATCCGGCCACTGCACTCAAGCCTGGGCGACAGAGCCAGACTCCGTCTCAAAAAGAAAAGAAAAAAAAAAAAAAAAAAATTCTGTGAGTTAATAACTTTATCCTCATATTAAAGATAGAAAAATTGAGACTCAAGGGAAATAGGTAAGTAAATGTTGTCTACATAGGCCAATGCTAGATGATTTCCACTCTTTACTTCCTTCCTCCTTCCGATAGTCTTATGGCTATATAGATAATATTGAAGCTTAGAGAGACTAAATAGCTTTACCTACATAATACAGATATGACACAATTGCATTTCAAAAAAGTGTCTGATGACAATCTCCATAATCTCCTCATCAAAATATTATTCCAAAACACTTAAAAAATGCTATTATATTTCCTTTGATATTAGGCGTATTTTACATGATCAAAGTAATGTTTTGATTTATTAATCCTAATTTCCAGAATAAGTAATCATGAGTAAAAATGTCTCACATTGCTCTCTAGGCCAGAAAGTAAATTGTCTGCATAAATGTTAATGTTATGCAGTCTTTTGATGCAATAAAAAAGGTTTTTATTTACATTTCTTTATATAGGGGTGTGACATTTTGCTAAATGAGAGTCGACTAACCTACAATATCCTAATTTACACACAAATACTCATACACTTAATGTGGATTCTACCATTTTACTTTATATACTGAATATAATAACTTTTAAAATATATTAACTGACCAATAATTCTTAAATTATTGTGGTAACTAAATAAATTTACATCATTTAAAGCCGATAAAATCTATGACGAATTGTATGTAGTCAAATAATTTTATTTTCTTAGTATCTGTCTTACAGTAAGAAAGTAAGCTGCCAATAATAATGATGAAAAACAGAATCAGAAACAGGACTTTATTATATCCAAAAAGCACATAAGTAACTTAGACTCTTAGTGCTCATCATTCTGGAAGATATCAAAATCTTCTCATTTATGATTGAGTGTACAGGGCTCAGTGAGTGCAAAATATACTGCAACTGAGGTCATTTGTCCTCTAAAAATTTTCAACAGACAAATAAAACAAAAGCCAAATTTGCTACTGACTTTGAATTTTTGCTTGAAGGTCAGGACTTATGAACATGATATTCTGACAAGATGGTATTTTTGTGAAGGGGAAGGACCCATACAATACGCAATCTAGATTGACAATGTACAAAGATTTGGCTAAGAAAATATTAAATGTGTCTTTTTCAGGCAGGCTGCCAAGTAGCCTTTAGAAATGAAACCTGTTTTCTGTATTTTTCATTATGGAGCAGGACTATTACAAAATTGACAACTAGATTCCATTTTGTTAGTAACTAGCTTAGGTGTTTAAGCTGAGATGTCTAATCATGTTGTGGGAGAAGGACTGTCAAAACCTACGGTTAAATAATAAGTGGTATCAAAACACATGAAATCAGAAGAACACAAACAGCTTGAATTTTAATTCCTAGCATTCTTCTTTTAACAAAGGGAAGATGCTCTTTTTTTTTTTCTTGGCTAAGGATTTATTTCATTTTTATGTTTTTTTCCCCCACATACACACTCATTGCCCCACAAAATTGTGTTTGCCCTTGTTCTGTGTTCATTTATGAATACTTCTTTTTTTGAAGTAAATTAAGGCATTCAGCATTAGTCAGGGTTCTTCAGTAAACCGGAACCATTAGGATGTGTGTGTGTTGACACAGATATAAACATAAATACAGATAGAAAGGTTTGAGGCATTGGCTTACGTGATTATGGAGGCTAAGTCCAAAATCTGCACAGTAGACCGTCAGGCTGGAGACCCAGGGAAGAGTCCATGCTGCAGTTTAAGTCTAAAGACCCTCTGCCGGAAAAGTCCCTCTTGCTTGGGGGAGGTCATTTGCTTGTGTTATTCATGCTTTCAGTCCTCTGGATGAGACTTATCCAATATTAGGCAGGGCAATCTGCTTTACCCAAAGTCCATGGACTTAAGTGTTAACCTCCTCCAGAAACACCCTCACAAAAGCATCTGGAATAATGTTTGATGAAATAATACAAATGAAAGCAAGGGAAAGTCAACAACCTCTGAAAAATTGTGACAAAGAAAGAAAACATTTCTGGCATAACTCCGCATACTTTCTAGATACCTCCTCCCCACGCCAAACCATTTTTAAAAGCTCATTTTATAGGAAAGAGTACAACCTCTTGAACATTTGCACAGTTATTCCTGAATCTGAGGATAAGCATAGAGTAGTATTAATGGATAGGCTACTGAATGTTAAGAGAGCAAAGGAGGCAGAGAAAGAGAAGCAATAGAAGAAAAGGGAGGACAGAGAGGAGTGTGAGAAGGGGAAGAAATTTAGAAAGCAAAGCAAGTCACTTTCAAAGGGTGGGTTGGGGGACAGTGCAGTCTTATTCTTGACATTCTAGGTCCTCCCCCCCAAAAATTGACAAAGATTGATTAAAAATAAAATTAATCCCGAAAATAATATCCAATCATGTTTTCCTCCAATATAGAGGCAATAAAAACATTTGAACAAGAAAGAATTTGAGAATATAGCTTGCAAGAGCCTTTCTTAGAAAAATTATTTGATGACAAAAGCCAGCTGTCCAAAATACGTATGTAGACATCCAGTAAAAGTGCATCTGCAACAATACAACATACAATATATTAAAAGACAGAAAAATATCCACACAAAGCTCCATAAGTGTTGCCCTGTGAACCCTTCTTGAAAAACCTTGCCAATGAACTGTAACTCTCAGTGAGATGAATTAGAATAAGAAATAAAAAAGTAAAAGAAGATAAGTACTGAATGCAATTAACTCTACTCTTTAAGACTAATAGTAATAGCTATAAAATCATGAGTTAAATATCATAAAACTTGAGAAATCAAAATATTAAATTATAACAACAAATGAAAAGTTCTCTGTGAATATGACTATGTTTAGGAATTTTGTCAATAACTTCTGTTTCTAGATGTTTTATTTTTCTTCTGTTTTAGGTGTTTTTTTAAATCCAGACTATACAGTATGATCACATCTTTTTAAATTTTTTTTTTGCTCCATATTCTCATAACCTTTACTCTTTTTATCTACCTAGAGAAATAGCTGCAAAGATAGTAATATAATTGTGTCATTTCCGGGGAATTTTCCATGACATATTTATATTTGTTATGTTCTATGTTACTTAATTTTTAAAATGAAAACTTACAAGCTTCAGAAAAATCAAACAATAAATTATTCTTCAAAAATGCTGTTTCTATAAGAAGAGAACCCTTAACAAGTTCTTAAAAGTCTAAGAAAATGAAAAATGAAATTACCTTCAAACTAAACCTACAGCACAGCAAACTGTGGTTCTCTTCCGGGCTTCAAAATTGTTTCCTCTTCAGAACTTCAAAAACGTAAGAAAGCTCTTTGTTTATAACTCATCGTAATGAAAGAATAAGGGCCACACCCATGAAAAGGAACTAGGAAGGAATCCTGCCTTGCCTTTTCTTGTGTCTGTTTTTTGCCTACAATCTCTCGCATTCTTTGGTTTGTAGCGGCACGGCTCCAATTTCTGCCTCTTTCTTCACAAAGCTTTCTCCTGTGTGTTTTCTCTGTGTCTTCAAATCTCTCTCTCCTTATAAGGACACCAGTTATTGGGTTTAGAGAATGCCCTAATCCAGTGTGACTTCCTTTTAACTTGACTGGTTTATTTATTTATTTATTTATGTAATTATTTATTTATGTACTTACTTATTTTAAATTTAGCGTCTGCAAATACCTTATTTTCAAATAACGTTACATTCACAGATTCCAGGGATTAGGACTTAAACGTATCTTTCATTCAATTCACAATAATTATAATAATATTTACATTGAACCATCATTTTCTTCAGTCTACAAAATGCAATCAGATATTATTCTACATAATATATTTATTTTTAAGCTTGTTTTGCTCGTATCTTATCAGATCTCTTTAGACAGCCACATTTAGAATTTAAAATCGCCTTTTGAGTATTCCTTCCTTTAGAGTTTCATTTGGTTACGCTGCAAGAAGAACCCATGCCCTTATTTCTTCCATTCAGATAGGTTTCAAATTCAACCTTGAAATATCTTCTTCCTTCCTGACACTAGAGATGTAAGATTGACATTTCCTGTCTTAAGCATCTTTCCTAACTTTATTTCCTGAAACTTTTCACAGACTAAAGCTAACAGTTTTTCAAATTTCCATTTATGATGAGAGACAGGGAAATTCTAGAATTCTGAAAATATTTTCAGTTTGAAGCATAATATCTAGATACATCTTCTTAACTCCAACATGCTCCTTGTAGGAAAGAGATGAGTGAATGAAACTATGTTTTTTCTGAACATTCCCCTATTCAGAGTGACAGTGCATAAAAAAATATGATTAAATGATTACCTTAATCTGTGTTAACTGTATGTGCTTCAAGGAGTTGAGGAATTGAGTCCTGAAAGTGTGCTGTCCACATTCAAGCAGGCATGACGTGGCTGCTCATTCTGCACACACATGCTACAAAGGAGTAAGCTGAGAGTCAGGTGGGTTTGACTAATGAAGGGTAATAGTGGCAGTGCACATCTACAGTTTAGCACCACCTACCACGGAGCTCTTCTGTTAGTAAAAACCTTATTTTTCTTTAGAAATAACTTCTCTGATTGTGTTCAGTTGTGGGGAAGTCTCTTACATAAGGCATCTTCTACACACTTGAAAAGAAAATGTACCTCATACAAAACATGCCAGATTCCCCCTTTCAGAATTTTGAATTATGGAAAAAAATGACGAAAAAAAGAAAAAAGTTATAAGTTATTCATTCCAATGACCGGGTTTTGATGCACAAGCAAGTAATTCCAGCTATTTAGATACCAGAGGTCCTTCTTCCTGGGCATTATTTTGTGAGTCAGACTTTTCATTATTCTTTCCAGATTCTGTGAGGCGCTACTTGTCTTTGAAAATATATAATTTCTGACCTGTGACCAGGAATCTGATTCTGTTATCTGTGTCAAAGATCCCTGATACAGCAATTGATTCTGAAGTAGTCATTGAGTAAGCAGGTGCCTTTTATCATTGTCTTTCATCCCTGCAATAGTTCAGTGAGGTAGCTAGTGAATTTGCTGTGTTAGAAACAAAGAAAATGAATTGCCAAGGTATTTTGTAATATTTCTCTAACATCACATAACTAGTTGCCTCCAAGATCAGGAACAAAACAAAGTAGTTGTGATTCCCAGTGCATTTCTAATTCCATTCTACCATGTGGTCTCAAACATGGTTTTATAAAGTCTAATACATTGATGGCCTCAGTGGTTTGAAACTGATTGTTCAGAGGAGACACTGGCTGCTACAAGAACTGAGTGACAGGCCGAGCTCAGTCTCTGACCCTTGCTCCATCCGGGACAGTGTGGTTTTGTTTCTTCTATAAACAGAAGTTTCACACACGTTTTATTTAGAAAAATATGTTTCAGAAGTAAAATATCCTTTAAATATAAAGGCAAGATGAAAATATTTTAGATAATAAAAAACGATATTTTTCATGATTAGCAGATCCTTATAAAAATAAATACTTTACGTGGACAGAAATTGATTCCAGAATGAAGCACAAGTATGAACGAATATAAGAAAAATATAAATATAGCCAGGTGTGGTCCCACACCTGTAATCCCAGCACTTTGGGAGTCTGAGGTGGGCGGATCACCTGAGGTCAGGAGTTCGAGACCAGCCTGGCCAACATGGTGAAACCCCATCTCTACTAAAAATACAAAAATTAGCCAGGCAGAATTAACCAGGCATGGTGGTGGGCGCCTGTAATCCCAGCTACTCAGGAGGCCGAAACAGGAGAATTGCTGGAACCCGGGAGGTGGAGGTTGCAGTGAGCCAAGATCTTGCCACTGTACTCCAACCTGGGTGATAGAGTGAGACTCTTCCTTAAAAACAATAACAAAAATATAAAGATAAATATGTGGCTAATTCTAAATTGATACTGATTATAGAAAACAATAATTTTGAAATGTTATAAAGTACAAGTAGAATTACTATACATTACATCAAAACACAATAGTTGGAAAGAAGAAGTTATCCTAGGATAACTTCCATGGAAGTACTTTAAGAATGTGTAACTAAAAAGCTATTACAGGAAAAAAAATGGAATAATAAACAGAATTCAAAAGAAAGCAAAAAAAAAAAAAAAAAAAGAAAAATGTAACATAGAAAAGGTAGGACAAATATATCATAGTTGAAACATGTTATACTAATTGTAGTAATCAGCACCAAGCCATATTGCTTCTCTTTGGAACTTACACTATCAGATTACCAGATAAACTGATGTGGCCCTAAAGAGAAGCTTTCCAGTGTACCAGGGAAGTCTCAGGCATGTCCATTCAACACACACCGTGAGCACCTAATGAGCGCCAAATACCGTTGCAGGCATTGGGGTCAGAGTGGTGAACAAAGTAGGAGTAACCTGTGCGCATACAGACCTTACATTTTAGTGGGGAAGAAAGGCAATAAAAGTATAATGCCGTGCTAGTGGTGGTGAAGTCACGTAAGGAGAAACAAACCAACAGACGGGGATAGAAAATGACAGGGTAATATCAGTGTAAATTGTCTTAGTTCAGAAAATAATTCCATCCTTGGGAAAACTGCCTCTTGCGTAAGAAGTGTTTCTTCTCTGAGTGCCATGCAGTAAACTGGGCCATTCTCTGTGGATCTGTTTGATAACAAGCGGTGGTCATGGGGAAACTACTGACCACACAAGGATCTCTGCCTGATGGAGACAACTAGGGGAGGCTCTGCCTCCAAGGAAGTTACTGTCTGGGTAGCCTTTCAGCCCATAAAGGGCAGAGCAAATCAATATTGGCTTCCCCCCTTTATTTTTATGTATGTATGCATCTATGTATGTATGTATGTATGCATCTATGTATGCATGCATCTATGTATGTATGTATGCATCTATGTATGTATGTATGCATCTATGTATGCATCTATGTATGTGTGTATGTATGTATGCATGCATCTATGTATGCATGTATGTATGCATCTATGTATGTATGCATGCATCTATGTATG
>NC_045448.1:4397345-4443031 GCF_002776525.5 Piliocolobus tephrosceles | reverse complement strand
ATGTATGTATGCATCTATGTATGTATGCATGCATCTATGTATGTATGCATGTATGTATGCATGCATCTATGTATGTATGCATGTATGTATGCATGCATCTATGTATGTATGCATCTTTGTATGTATGCATCTATGTATGTGTGTATGTATGCATCTATGTATGTATGTATCTATATGTATGTATGCATCTATGTATGTATGTATGCATGCATGCATCTATGTATGTATGTATGCATCTATGTATGTATGTGTGTATGTATGTATTTATTTATTTTTGGCCAGAAGTTAAAATACTTCATAAGGTGTGGGAGAGGGAATTCCAAAATGATTCCCCAAGATTTCCCCCTCCTAACACAATGAGATATTATGCCAATGGTTATTTATAGTATTAGGTTAGTGCAAAAGTAATTCTGCTTTTTGCCATTACTTTCAATGACAAAAGAAAAACAATAATTTTTGCACCAACCTGATACACAGAAAAGAGGATTTTACAGATTAAATTATAGCTATTAATCAATTGATTTTTTGTTAATCAAAAAGGAAACTACCAAAGATACATGAATGCTGTTTTAAAATGCTGCTTGAGGTGATTTGTTACACACAGAGAGAAAACAAATACAATGTTAAAAACGTAAGTGATAGTGTACAGAATCTTGAATGCTTTTTATTTGCTATCAACTGTAGTCCTGGTGTGGATAAGAAACATGTGCTGTCTGGTGCTGAGTTTCATAATTTGTGGAGTGATGGAGTTAAACTAGCTGCTGTCTAAAATACCTCTCAACTTCCAAATTCTGTGATTCTGTGGGTCCTTTATACTTCCCAGGAAACCTTCAATCACTGCCTAACACAGGCATTCACAACAGTCACTGACGTTAATAAAGGCGTCCTCATCATTGAGGATAATGAGATTGTCCAGAGTCGTCACTCTAGTCTGCTTTAGTGGTTCAACTTGGGAGAATTCGATTCTTCTGATTTCTAATATTCTTATACCTTCATTGTGTCCATCGTTCATTTGTGGATATATGTTAACTTCATTTGTGTTATTTTGAGAGATACCCACTAATTTAGAAAATCTGCTTTTCTGAAATGTTCTATAACTATGCCATTCAAGATCACCCTTGGCCACATTTATATAAGCTTATAAGCTACCATTAAATAGGAAATTTATTTTGGTATTTTGTCATCTGATCTACCACTTTTATGATTAAGAAGTTGTAGAAGAAATGTTTAAAATAGGCAAATGAAAGGACAATTATCTTTTTCAGTTTCATTCTTTCTTTAAACAGTTAACTTTCTCACTCTAGCCAGTAACGCTAAGACTTTAGATTTCTAAATTGAAAGTTAGATTGAAAACCCTAAATATCTGCTGAGAATGAGTGAACCACGTGCTGCTGAGGTGAGGGGTAAGTTTACTTAGGAAGCAACGAGAGTCCTTGCGCAGTCACAACACGGAGAGGGTGACAATGACACTTGCGATTGGTGTCTGAAAATTGCCTTGTGTGACAGGTCATTTTTATTTGTGAATACCCTTATTTCTACAAAAGCAGGATCTGCATTATATTATTATCACTCAATTGTCATTAAATATTTTTTAAATACACAGTTGAGCCCATTAGAATATTTTTATGAAAGATAAATCAAGAAAATAGCACAAATAGCCCAAACTGGCACCCATTTGAATATGACTAGCATTAGATAAATAAGGGAATATTGAAGATATAACCAAATATTTAAACAAAGATGTTTAACACCTCACTGGTTAAGAGAGCTACGATGTATAACTAGGCAATGATTATCGACATTATCAACATAAATTGTTTAGGTAAATTACAGAATGCTCATTTAGTAGAATAACATAGTCATTTAAAAAGAGGGTTTCTATGTGTTAATATAGAAAACTGTATATTCAAAAGACTGTGAAAGCAAGTAAAAATTCTGCAAACTGTATGAATATTTTTATAAAATAAATGAATAGGAAATTACTTAAGGTATACACCACATTTTTCTGTGCTTGTTTTTAAACAAAAGCATTCTGAGTTAATTATCTTCTCTTTGCTTAACTACATTCTAAATAACACAATTTTTAAGTTATATAAGTACTTCATTCATATGTCATTAAAAGAAAGTTTTTAAAAACAGTTCTAAGACTACACCAATTCTAGATCTGTTACTAAATGCCATGCATGAGGTGAGAGTATGCAGTGGTGTGTGTGTAGTTTATGTGTGTGTGATGTGTCTGTGTACACATGCATGTGTGCATGCATGCCTCTGTGTGTGCAGGTTCATGCAGTGCTGTTTGTGCAGTGCGTGTATACCTGTGTGTGTGTGGTGTGCATATGTGTCTTCGCAGTGGTGTGTGTATATGTGCATGCAATGGCATGTGAGTGTGCATGGTATGTGAGAGTGTATAAGTGCACACATGCATGCATGTGTACATGTGTTCACCATCATGTCAGTGGCCTTGGTTAGCACCACTGCTGAGGTGAGGAATCTGTGTGTGCTTGTGTGTGCATGCACAGTGGTGCATGTGTGTGGTATATGTTATGTGTGCACACATGTGTACCCATGTGCGTGCAATGGTGCATGAGTTGTGTGTGTATGGGTGTGGGTGCACATGCCATGGTGTGTGTGTTATGTGTGTGTGCAGTGGTGTATATTTGTGTGTGTCCACACATGTCCATGTGTGTGTCCCCTTCTTTTCAATGACTTTGTTTTGCACCATTGCTGGATGAGCAAGGTGTGACAACCTAGGGTGCAGTCGGAGATCAGGCTGACCTTCCCGCTGACTTAGCCCTCCCTGAATCAGACACAGGAAGATGTCACCAGAACCTTCCTGACTCCTCTGAGTAGGAAGGGCATCCTTTGCTCTCCCCAGTAAAGCTGGCTTCCTTTCAACCAACACAGCACAGAGCTGTATGAGCAAGCACTGACAACCTTGGCTAATGGGAAGAGACTAAATTGAAAGAGTCAATCAGTAATGGAGTTTTTCATAGAATAAGCTGGAGAATTTCCAGTGATAAGAACGCTTATAAGGAGGTCATCCAGGGAGTTTCTCCATAGCACGGTTGCACTAAATACAGTGGTCACTTGGCCACTGTTCGTGCCATGAGGGACTGGAAGCTGTAGACTTTGGAAAAAGGAGGCAGGGGCCAAGATCTACAGAGACGCAGAACCAGACAGAAAGGAGGCTGTGATCCAGAATCATGGGTACCTGGTCCACATCTTGACAGTGCCCCTAAATGGGGATTTTTATCTTGGGCAAGTCACAGTCTCAGAAGCAACGGGTTATGGGTTATGATAACACCTCGAGTTTTTCTCAAAAGATCCAATGCGTCTCCTTTATCTGATGACACTTTTGCACTTTCAGAATATGTGGTGCCATTTTAACACAATGAGGCAATTTAGATTTCTGCTCTCCTAAATCTTTACATCATTAATTATGATTATTTTGCTTCTTTGCCTTTCCTTGAAAAAAAATCAAATTAACTTATTCTTGAACTTATATCCTGTCTGTTTCTTGCAACTTCAACTTGCTTTTACTTGAGAATGGTAACTAAGTTCCCATAGAACAAGTGTATGTGTCTGCATATCTTTTCTTCTCTGTTGCTTCGCTAGAACAGCTAAAATTTACCTTGCCTGGGGATCTTGTGATATATATATATCACTATATCTTGCTTTCCATTCATTTATTTTACAAATATGTATTTGGTGCTCATTATATGGTACATATTATCCTAGGTATGGGACAAATAGAGCTGGTCTCTACTCTCATGAATGGAGGAGACAGATATCAAACAATGCATGCCTCGCTGTTGGATTGAGATAAGCTCTCTGCAGAAAAAGTGCAGGGTGCTAGGTGTGTCTGTCTGAGGCTGAATTGTGTCCTCTTCAAAAGTCATATGCCAAAGCCTTAACCCCCAGTCCCTCAGAATGTCACTATATTTTATGTGTCTCCACAGCGACACATAAAAAGATCGTTTGGCTAACTAAAGCAAATCTTATGAGGCTTACCCTGGAGGTGACTAAGTCTGGCTCTATACAATACATATACTAATTTTCTTTCTTAGATTTTTATTATTTTCTCTGCACTTTTAATGGCAGGTACAGTTTTAAGCCATCTTTTCTAATATGCCTGGTTCACCTGTACTTAAAGATTTCTTCCACAAAGAACCTTGCAGCTGGCCTGTGGTATTTTATGACAAAAAAAAAAAAAAAGAAAAGAAAAGAAACAAAACATCTCTCAAAATGCATCCTGAAAAGAAATAAGAAACACAATATTAGAATCCGCAGTTAGGATCCACAGCACTACTTTCAATCAGTTCCGCTCTATTGCCGGCCATGAAGTGTTAATACAATAATGTGTTACATTTCAAATTGAAGGGACTGAAAGAAGCACAGAATTGACCTCAGTGAAAGAAAGTTAAACCAAGTGAAAATTAAAAGAAGGCAGCTACACAAATCTAAGTGTTTGTAAGTCAAATGCCTTTCTGCAAAATTTACAAACTGGATATTACAGACTGTTGGCTGCCACGACTTGCCTAAATGTCAGTGACTTGAGGTCAATCACCCTCAGAATAAGGACATGGAAGTGTTACAGGATCCTTCGAGCGTCGCTTTACCAGCCAGAAATCTGTGGCCAGCGACGCCTTAGCCCAAGTTTTGTTCAGGCCCCCTGGGCCCACTCAGCCCAGCAGGCTGCTCTTAGCTCACGCTGCCAACCTGGATCTCATGCCTGCCAAGGGTGAGTGGAGCTGTGAGAGTGTGTGAGCAAAGCATGCTTGGAGTCTGACCACTGTGCACAGCCAGGCACACTGACTGCGGTGTGGTAAGCAGCTCCGAGAGCTGGCACCAGCCCTGGCTCACTGCGAGGCTGTGGCTAGACCAGGTACACTGCAAGCAGCTTCCACGGCTGGCACTGGGGAACACGTTGACACCCAGAAGCTTAGAGATGCCAGGAACTGCAGAGACCCAAAGAGAGTTGGGGAGCTCCTAGGTCTGGGATCCCCAAAGGACTGTAGCTCTTCTCTCCTTCTTGTCTCCTGCAACATGGTGAGCAAGGAGTGTGTTTCAGTCTAGTTTATGTTGCAGTTCTTTCGGCCCCACCGTTTGGCAGGTCCCAAGTTCTTATCCTGCATGCCCAGGAAGAATGAGGTATGTGGATAAGTGGAGGGAGAGCAAGGTAAAGAGAAGCTTTTTGAGCAATAGAACAGCTCAAAGGAGACCCTGGAGAGGGTGGCTCCTCTCCACAGCCATGGCATCCCAACAGGAGCTCAGCGCTCAGAAGCGGGGAGGCCCTGGAGTCGGTAGTTCATCTCCGCAGCTGGTCATCCTGTCATGTCTCTTTCTGATTCTGGCTTAGTTGGGGGAGGGAAGGAAGGGGGGCTTTTACGGGCTTTAGAGGACAGGAAGTGTGTGCTGATTTGTCCATGGATGACCATAGGTGGGCCCAGAGAAAGCCCCATAAGTTTGCACTCTGGTCCACAGGGCAGGCAGTCAAGGCCCCAGGCTTCAGGCTTTCCCTGGCTTGAAGGTGGGGCTTCACTAGAGACCTGCCCCTTTCCACACAAGGGCCTGTCTCCTTCATCACTGTTCACCCAGGCTGGGCATCCAGGGTGTTCCTGCCCAGGGGAGCCTGCAGGCCAGTGTCAAGCTACACTTAGCATCCCCTCGGCCTCATTCCTGTGCTCCTTGGCACCCAAAGTCTGGAGGGGGCCGAGCCAGCATGGGGCTAGGGTGTCAGCACTGCTGAAAGCCTGCACACACTTGTCTGGGTTGTGACAGTGCCCGGGCTTGACGTCAACTCCCCTCCAAGATCAGAACAGGCTCCAGGAATAGGGAGAGGTCAGGCAGCAGGAGCAGGCACTTCAGAGCCTGCAGGGATGGGGTGGCCTTCCTGGGCCCCCGAGGGCAGAGATGCCCAGTTACCCAACCACGGCTTCTGCAGCTATAGCGATGCCAGAGGGCTTTCCTGCCTGCTCCTGGCCCCCAAGAGCACAGGGAGGTCCGGGTCCACAGCTGTGGCTGGGCAGCTGCAGCTGCACCCAGGAAGCATGAGACTCCCACGCTGCCAACTCAGAAGGGGGTGGGGCTTCCGCCTATTTCCGACTCCCTTCAGCTCAGTGGAGCACTCAGCCCCAGCTGTGCCTCCCCAACTGCAGCTGACATCATGGCCGCATCAGCTTCAGGCGGGTTGCCACTGCTATCAGAAGGCTCAATCCACTTTTTTCTCACCAAGTGTGCCCTCAGTCAGAATTCTATTATTAATGGTGGCTAAGACAGCCTCAGAATCCTGGATTACTTTTAAGCAATAGAATGTTTTCCATTAAAAAAATAATAATAGGCCGGGCGCGGTGGCTCACGCCTGTAATCCCAGCACTTTGGGAGGCCGAGGTGGGCGGATCACAAGGTCAGGAGATCGAGACCACGGTGAAACCCTGTCTCTACCAAAAATACAAAAAAAAAAATTAGCCAGGTGCGGTAGTGGGCGCCTGTAGTCCCAGCTACTCAGGAGGCTGAGGCAGGAGAATGGCGTGAACCCGGGAGGCGAAGCTTGCAGTGAGCCGAGATCGCACCACTGCACTCCAGCCTGGGGGACACAGCGAGACTCCGTCTAAAAAAAAAAAATAATAATAATAATAAAAACCAGTAATGTACAGGGAACTGTACAAATAGATATTATATAAAATAGTCAAAAAGTAATTTCTGCCTTTATTCAAAATTTTTATAGTTCATTTCAGCTAAACCAAGGGCTAAAGAAATTTACTGCTTTTATTTTCTTCTAGTTTGTTTCTACATTCTTAGAAAGCAAACTTAGTTCTCTAAACTCTATATAAATGGTTTCATTGATTTTAGGTAAAAAGATAACATCTTGAAATTATCTTTGCTCTAAAGGCACATGGCTATAATTTAAGACATAATATGTGAATTAGTTCTGTAATTATTTTCCATAGTTAAATGTTTAAAGCACTATATACAAATTGCATATGAATGCGTTTCTAAATCAATGACACTCCGCTTGCTAATAATGAGTACTCACTGTTGCGTTACTGTTGAGTTTTAGCTGTTCTTTGCATATTCTTGAGGGACTAGGTGGCTAAGTTGGCTGAACTTCCTGGGTGAATAAGGACTTCCCTAAGGGGACTTTCCCTTAGGCCAAAATGAGTCATAGCTGCAAGCTAAGGGATTGAAACTTCAACCAATCAAAGGAGACTTTCCCCTAAGCCAGAATGAGTCATAGCCGCAAGCTAAGGGATTGAAACTTCAACCAATCATAGGGAGTTTAAGCTCCGGCTGCAGCCTGGTGTTTTTAACCAATCAGGCCTGCCAACCCACAAGTGGATGGAAAATAAGGTAATTCTATAGGACAGAAAAAGGAAAAGGGGAAGGGTCAAAAGGGGATATAAGCATAAGACAAGCCAGCAAGGGTAACCCTTCTGGGTCACCTGCCACCAAGTGGAAGCTTTACTTTCACTTTCGTTTTACTTTGACTTTCGCTTTAATAAATCTTGTGGCTGCACACTCTTTGGGCCCGTGCGTTTCTCCAATGGAGCTGTAACACTCACCGTTGCGGTCTATGGCTTCATTCCTTGAAGCCCCAGAGACCACAAACTCTTTGATGGAGAAAAGACCTTCGATCGGGAGAAGACTTCTTGTGTCATTCTGCATGCACATCACTTATCCAGTGTGTGCTCTGCAGATATTTCTTCCCAGTTTTTCAAAACTCTTTTCTCATTGTTTTTCAGAGAACAAAATATTTGAATTTTGATGAAGTACAATTTTTTTATATATCTATTTTGTTGCATTTTCTAAAAACTTTGCCAGTCCAAGTTCATACACAATTTCCCCTCTTCTCTTTTAAATGTGTTAAACTTTTACATTTTACACTTAGGCCTATGATTAAATGTAGTTAACTTTGCACAAGATGTGAGTTGTGGGTTAGGGTTGCTGTATTTATTTGTTTGTTTGCATATAGACATCGAATTGATCTAGAACCATGTGGTGAAAAGATTATTTTGATTCCATTTTCTTTTTTTGCCTTTTGCAAAACTCAGTTAATTACATTTGTATGAATCTATTTCTGGTATGATGCCCAAGAAGAAAAAAGTAGTTTTAATTTATCTGCTTATGTCCCCTAATTGTCAACTCAGGGGTCTCATATTTTCCTTTGATTCATCAAGCACATGTTCTTTGAATTTGTGAATGTATTTTCATTAGAAGTGTCTGCTAACTCCTGCTTCTGAAGACAATTATATTCAGCTTCTATTGATTTATATTTTTTATTATGTGTCACATTTTCCCTTTTCTTTGCACGTCAGTAATTTTTCTTTGAAAACTGAATATGGAAAATAATACACTGTGTTAGGTTTGTATTTCTGAGAATTATTAGCTTTCTGTTCTAATTTCTAACTTGCCTGAACTAAAAATGTAAATTTTGTCACGCCCAAAGCTGCTGCGAACTGGGCTTTGCTCTGGTGACTTCCCCTGGAGTGTTGCTGTTGATTGTTAGCTCTCCCTCAAGTGAGTCTTCCCTGTGCCTGTGAAATAGGTTCTTCACCCAAGAACTGAAACAGAGATGAAGCTCATCCTCTTTTTAGGCTCTCTTGCTTCTGAAAAATTTCCCCTAATTTCCAACTTTGATCTTTGTAGTCCAACACTTCATGTTCTCTGTTACCTAAATAGTACACAGACTCTGTTAAGAAATTCATCGAATCACAGTTCTGGATCCAAGTAACTCTACCTTTCCACGGTAGATTCCTCTCTACTCTGCTTATTTGGTCCTGGACATTTCTCCGAGAACAAGCACTTTAGCTGTCATTCAGATATTTGAAGAATTTGTGCCTTAAATTTGGGTCCCACGTCTATATTTCTTCTACTACTGGGATTTTTTCTTTAAATGTTTCCATTTCCAGGTGATTTCCCATTCTGGAATCACAATCTCTGAAATTTTTTTCCTGATAAGCTTACAGAGACCATCACCCACCCTGCAATAGTTCAGTGGGGTGGGCTGTGCCTTCAGGCCTGAAGCCACCGGTTCATAATTCTTACCATTCATCAATCATGTTTTTTGAGATTAATCATCGTCTCTCTTCGGTCAGCTTTAGAACATTTACAAGTTATTTTTATAATTTCTATTTCCAGATGATCTACAAGACAAATTCACTTGTCCACCATTACAAGAAGCCAGTAATTTATTTTCATATTTAGGCTTCACCAGTTTGATTATGATATACCTAAAGAGTGTGTGTGTGTGTGTGTGTGTGTGTGTGTGGTGTTAATGCTCCCTCAAATGTGCAGAGCTTCCGACGTCAGTGGCTCACTACTTTTTAAATCAGTTTGGAAAACTACAGGCAAGATTCTTCAAATATTTTTCACCCCATTTTCTCTCTCCTTCATTACTGGGACTCCAACATCAGAGTACTCGATATTAACTTGCAGACTGCTGCTGATGCTCAGTTTTATGTTATTTTGTATTACTGATTTATTTTCAATTTGTTCTCACTCTCCTTTATTTAGAATAACGTCTAGTGACCTTTCCTCCAAGTAACTGATCCTTTCTCCTGTGGATCGAACATGTTATTAATCGCATCCAGTGGGTTTTTGTTGTTGTTTTTCAGATGTTGTGTCTTTCAGTTGTAGGATGGCAGTTTCTATTATGCAGCTTCCAAATCTCTCCTGATGTCTCGGATTTCTCCACTCATGTTTTCAGTGTCTTGTAACATCTGAGTTGTTTAGGGATCTAATTCACCAATTTATTGACTTTTCACTATGGACCACATTATCTTTTTTATATTTGATAATTCTTGATAGTATTTGAGATACTGTGTTTAAAAGTATGGTAGAATGGACAGTAAATAAGCATTGAAATAACCAGAACTGTCCTTATTTTCTGTCAGTCATCTTTCTTTTTCATTCAGTTGGCATTTACGTAAACCCCATGGTGTTCAATTTACATTACAACACTCTAGGAGTTGAGTTTCCATTGTCAGAAATTAGAAGTCCTCAGGGCAAGTGAGTGGGAGAGTTTTAAATGTCTTAGGAGAGACTTCAAAAGACTTCAGAGGAGATTTGATGGCAATTGCTTTTGTGCATCAAAATTCATTTTGCAATACCAGTACCACTCTAGTTTTAAAATATCCTATTTCACACACCAGGCTGTCTCTAAGCAGGAAATACCTCCAGATAAAAATGTGTGTTCAAGAATATGGTTCCAAAAATGCAAGAAAGGCATGTCAAGTAATAATACCTCTAGTTAGAACTCTGGGTGGCAGACAGAAAGTCTCAGAGGAAGGGTGATTGCTATCAACAATGTTCTTGTTAAAAGTCATGCATGTCCCCAAAATACACTCAGTGTGTATAAAAAGGTAAAATTGGATTTTCAATAAAGAAATAATCGAAATATTTCAAATGAATACATTGTTGTCTATAGCATTAGGAGTAAGGCTGTGGCTTGTTATGGACAGGGACTGGAAAAAGAAATCCAAAGTCTGAGCAGACATTTGACTCTTTCACTTTTCCAGGTATCAAGGGATCTGTAATTTAGAGAAGAGTATTAAAGTAGGAATAAAGTACCATCTTACTACGAGTCCACAAAAATATTTCTCTAGTATATTTGGACTGGGCCATGCAAAGGCTATTCCTTATACTCCAAAATCATGTTAGATTTGCTGATACTGTTCAGCCTCAAGGGAAAAGAAAATCAAAGAGAAGAAAAATGAAAAGACGACACTTTGTAGAAGTCAGTTCCATAATTTAACCAGCTGCTTCTAAAGTAATATTGCTTTCATTCGTCTTATTTTTCTCTTTTATCCATTTAGTCAATTTCACCTAGTATTAATATTCTAAACTTTAGAGTACATTGTCCTGTTAATCAATCCATTTGCTAAATAATTTTACAGTCAAAACCAAACCAAGTATTTATTTAGCATCTCAGGCATGAATTATGCTTTAATGATTTTTGTTTTTATCTACGAGTGTTATGAGAGAGCTCAAAATATCTTAAAATCATAATGTTCTATGAGTTTTGATGAGTACAATGCTACTAACCACAGGAAATACTTCATGTAAATATGTGATGTGTATAGATACGAAACTGCTTTTTCCAAAATATTCTTTACTGAGACTTTCTCATGGTGTTTGGCTAATCAAATAATAATTATCAAATAATTATTAACATATATACTAATGTGAAATCAGGTTGACATGTAAAATGTATTTTTATGCATGTTTTAATTTCAAAGAGTGTTAGAGAAAACATTCTTTAGTAAGAAGCTAAAGGTAGTTTTCCAGGATTTCTGATTATCTTACACAAGGAAACCGTTTTACCAATGATTCAGTCAAACTTAAGGAATGTTAAATGGGAAAAGCAATGATGCCGTAGTCGTTCTCAGAAGGTACAGCAAAGATGAGTTTTACAAATGACCAAAAAAGCATTCTATGTGAATATGTTATGTTTAAAAACTACACAGCCAGTGATGATAACGTCTGAAGAATTTTATCGACTACCTGAGTTTAAGTAAATGCTTTGCATCTTGTTATCTCAAGAAAACAGGAGTGAACCTTTCTGAAATTAACTTGCCTTTACGTGAATTGAATGGTATGTTTATTCAAGAATGAAAAAGACTGTCTGTTTTTTTTCTCCAGTATTAGTGGAGTCTCCTTGTTTGGCACCACACTCATGCCAATCAAAGACATCTTTAGTTCAAGTTCAGGGTGAAACAGGAATTGCAGTTGCATACTTTGTACTTATAAATTATCAGTGTGGTGCCAGCTCTTGAAAGAAACAGACTTAGTTTTTGGCGTATTACAGAGAGGACAATTGTTCAAAGAAAAATTTTAAGGCAAAACACTTAGGGTAATGTTATATAAATAAGAAAGAAGACTTCCTGGAACTTTGGCTGTTTTTTTTTTTTTTTTTTTTCCTTCATTTTCTTAGCACTGATTCTGCCTTGCAAGTTTCTACTTATCGGGATTCCATATGATCTCATTATTTCCTCTTGGCACTTTCTTTAGGCAAGGCAACAGCTGCATAATATTGATAAACTCTAAGGAGGCTAGAATGCACTATAACTGCTATGCTTCAATCTAAATGGAACATACACAGAAACGGAGTTGGCGTATTTCTGTTGTGAAACCTTCGTCTCTCTCCTACATTGAAAATGCCTTGCCTAAAATCTGCGCACAGTAATTTTCTCAAAGTATCCTTATTCTAACCTTATGATAATTTTCACATTCAGTACAGTGTATTACAATTGAACGTAAGAATAAAAGTTAGATCTCAAAAATGATGAATAATTAAATTGTCAAAATGGGTGTATAAAAAATATTTCTCAATAATATCACATCTTTTTAAAGCAGATCCAGCTTCTTTCAATTCAAACCCAAGCCATGTATTGATGCTTTATTAAACAAGTCAGATCAGGAAAGAGATACAATGACCAAGCATAAAATAACATGTGCGCTCACAAAAGAAAAGGAAATTATGTATAGATTCCAAAAGTAAAAGCAAAGCGTTAAATAATAATAATAATAAAAACAAACACCAAATAAATAAAAAGGAAACCGGAAATATTTTCCATTAGAATTCAGAGAGAAAAATATTTTAAAAGAGAAATAGCTCTTTAAAAATGCCAATAGAAAAACAGATAAATGATACATATAGTAAATATCCAAAAAGTATTACAGTGAATAAGTATAAAAAACACTTAATCCACCATTAATCAAATCCATGAAAAACAAAATCCTATTAATAGTACTGAAGGTGCAAAAAGATAGGTGCCATCAAGCCCTAATGTGGAGACTATGAAAATGATTTTCTTAAGCATTCTGGAAGGAAAGTTGCTGATGTACATCAAGAGCTTATCACCACTTCAAGTGTTCATGGTTTTTCATCCAATAATTTTACTTATAGGAATCCAGGCTAAGCAAATTTGTTCAGAGAAGTAAATGATCAGATAGATGCTCATGGAACACTGACATATAATTGTAAAAGATTTCACACATCTTCAATGTCTGATACTAGGGGTGTCAGAAATTAAGATATGTATATGCTAGAATATTATATATATATTAACAGAAAATATGCTTTAAAAGGACCTGATTAAATGTCAACAAAAAAGATGTAAGAGGACCAGTTTCAAATGTGTGTATTTTTGTTTAAAGACTTCTAGGTACAATTGGTAGACTGCAAAAAGAAAATATCAAGCATGACTATAATTAATATTGTATAATTTACTTTATATTTTCTATATTTTTCTATTCATATATATTTCTTGAAGAGAAAATTATGTTTTTTTTTATAATCACAAATAACAATAGAAGTCATGATTGTATCTCACTCTTCGTTCTGCTTTTGAGTTACGGAGCCCAACATGGTTCTGGAAAATTATAGGCAATCAATTAAGGTCTCTTGATTTGATACATTATTTGTTTAACAAACTAAAAAAGAAAAGAAAATATTTCAAATTTGAAAACATAGAATTTAATTTTAAGTGGACTCAGCATTAAAATATAAGACAAGTATTTGCCATATTTTGGAGGACAAGGGATAACAGTGGGAACCAATTTAACTTATTTATAAAAAAAAATACGGGGCCAAGTCTGAGGATTCAAAATAAGACAACAAAGAAACTTATATTAGGGGAAGGACCATCTTCTCTTGCTGATTTATCACAGGTGCAAAGCTATGGATAACAATCATCGTAGAAAGTCTAATGCAATAGTAAGGTACTGATTGCAAGGAAATGTCTTATACAATTGTGGGGCTGTTTGGACAAGGAATGAATGAGCTCTTACGTCTCCACACAGGTACTGAATCAAGTGGTGATCAATTCCTCAAGGATGTTCAAAGATTCTAACCTTGGCAGGGTTATGGAAATGGGAAATGAGAAGCAAATATACCCTCCGAGAAAAGGTCATTTCTCAAACATAAAGATGAATTTTGAAATATTTTGTTTGTTTTATTCGAGTGTGCTGTGCTAAAAGATCAGCAGAAAAGTCAGCCCAACTCCTAGGCACTCCCTGTGCTAGGTCCTAACGATACCGAGGTAGAATGCCTACCGCCTCGACGGTCCTAAAGATACCAAGGAAGAATTACTACCGCCTCAACGTTACAAATGACTTTACAAATGTAACGTAACCATGTGGGCAAATACCTATAATAAAATATGATCAGCATCAGGAGAGAGGAATTCATAGAAAATTTTGAAGCTCAGAAAAGGGACAACTGATCAAGAACCACAAGGTCAAGGAAGACTTCCTGGAGGAAATTATGCTCAAGTTGATGATTTTCAGATGCTTAGGAGGTAGCCGAAAGAGAAGCAAAATGGAAAAAAGGGGCTCAAAGCAAAGGAAACCCCATGGGGAAAGGTATGAAGGCCCATGGTGTGGGCTCCTGCTTGTAGATGGGAAGATGGGGTTTAGGGACTCTGTGTCATCTGATACCATGTCAGGTGAGCAATAATACCAGAGGCTGCAAAGTTTCACCGAAAACATTTGGAAGCCGCTCCTGGACTTGCCCTGCAGGAGAGCCCAGTGCACACCCTCAGTGCCTTGAACATCTGGGAGGTGGCCCAAGTCTAGGTCAGCAGAGCTACCAAACCAGCAGCACTTGGATGGCATTTCATTCCGGTGGGAGAAGACAGAAGTGTTGGGAAGGACCACGCATTTCAAGAAGAACCACATTTATAGGAGTAGCATTGAAGTCTCCATAGCAGGACATAGAGACATTTTTTTTTAAATTAGTTCATCATATGCTTAATAGCACTGTCAGGTTTCCTTTTTGATTTTTTGTTTTTAAATACATGCTTCTTATTATTTTAGTCCAAATAATGCAGGCCTACAGTCTTCTCTGGTGGAATGGCGTATTGGGTTTCTTATTTGTGTCTTCTTAAGTAAGAAAAATTAAAGAATGCCTCTATAAAGAAACCCTGTATGGTCTGCTGTGGTAGTTAAGAGTGTGGACTCTGGAGCCGGACTGCCTGAACTTGAATGCCGTTTTGCAATTAAACAACTGTGTGAACTTGGGAAAGTCATACAGCCCTCCCTGCCACGGTTTCCTCAGCTACAAAGTCAGGATAATAAAAGTGCCTACTTTGAAGGTTGTAGTGGGGATTAATTGGGTCAATATATATAAATGTGAAGTGCATGGAACAGACATTGGCACGTAATACATACCTAATAAGTATCAGCCATATTGTTATTTTAATATTTTATGAGGTTTAAAGGGTGATGTTTTCCAAAGAAAAGGCCTATTTTCCTGCTCTTGTAAAAAATATTGATTCTGTGAATTCCTTCCTTGTGGTGAGAGATTTATTCACACACACACAGAATTTGTATATTGTAAAATTCCATGTGCTTTTCACAACGATCAATTTCACAAATGTCTACCTTGTATTTTACTTTAATAATTGTGCCTTCGGTTCTGTATTTGTCCATTTTCTGTGTATTTTTAACTTCTCTCTCCCAGTAAAATGTAAGCCCAATAAAGGCACAGGCTTTGTATGTTTTGTTTGTTGCACTTAGGTCTGGGCATAGCATGTGCTAGGTACCCAGTAAGCTTATGTTGAATTAACTCATAAGTTCAGAATCTAGTCATGTTTAACAAACACAGGCATTCTTTTCTTGGACATTACAGCATTATCATTATTGGTCCAAGAGATGCCATTTTCAAGGTTCTTAAGGATAATGCCTATATATGTTTTAAAAAAAAAGTATCAGAAAGTGAGAAAATTATAATTTGTAAAGTTGTGCCTTATTAAAATCTAATGATTGTTTTTAATAGACACTTGGACTCTCATCGATCTACAGTGTACTGCCTGAGAAAGAGGAAAACATTTATCTTTGTTTGTGAATATCAAACCTTCCACAGCAAAACCTCAACAGAATTACAACACAGGATAAGATGCCAAACCAATTTCTGCTTGCTGGTGACGCAATCTTAGAGCATTAACCTGAGACAGTTGGCTATGTTAAACCTCGCTCGTTACGGTGTACTAGATACCAAGGGTCTAGTGGGACAATTAGGTACAAAACATGTGATATTTTTGCCATACAAATCTTATTTACAAACTTACCGAATAAATTTCTTCAAGGCTTTACATGACTGAAGCTCTTACTTGATAAACTAAGCAAGTGGGAGATCATTCGTAATGTGAAAATTTGCTGTTTTAAGCAGCTACATGACTCTTTTTCAGTTATTTTGCGGCTTAAAAAGCTCGAGCCACCTTTTTAAAAGAGTGAGAGTCAACTAGATTTGCACATAACTATGAGTTGCCCTCTTGTGAAAATGGGGTTACTGAATTAGGGAAAAAAAACCAAGATGCAATTGTGGTCAAACTTCTTTGTAAACTTACATTTTCATAGGAAACCCAAGAGGGAGACTCTGTGTTGTTACATGAACCATAATCTAAAAATCTTAAGGGTGCCTGGTTTTTCGATCAGAAGAAAAAGTGGAAGAAAACCTTACCACATAGCCTGGAGACCATCAAGCCTAACATCAAACAGACTCAGCCTGGACACCCAGGTCCCACACTCTTAGCTCTCCAAACTGGACAAACTATTTAAACTTCACTCACCTACTGATATCAAAAAGGGCTGATCATACCTCATAAGAATCCCTGGCGTTTGGGGTGACATTTTACACCTGGTAATTTCTCCCACTTAAAAATATTTAAAACATACTTTTAAAAGAGTAATGAAATAGGCTGTGTGTGGTGGCTCATGCCTGTAATCCCAGAACTTTGGGGGGCCAAGACAAATGGATCACCTGAGGTTAGGAGTTCAAGACCAGCCTGGCCAATGCGGTGAAACCTCATCTCTACTGAAAAGACAAAAAATAGCCATAAGTGGTGGCATGTGCCTGTAGTCCCAGCTACTCAGGAGGCTGAGGCAGGAGAATCACTTGAACCTGGAAGGTGGAGGTTGCAGTGAGCTGAGATCACCCCATTGCACTCCACCCTGAGCAACAGAGTGAGACTCTATCTAAAAAAAAAAGGAAAGAAAAGAATGATGAAATAAGCTTCGGCCTTTCTTTTTAGTAAAAATAGAAACACATGTCTTCATTGTGAAAATAGATGTGCAACTCATTGTACCCTCACAGGAAATCATCACCTCTTACCATTTGAGTTGAAGAGAACTTCTGAGGAATAGGTTTGTGCTAATGGACATTTGAGGATATTAGCCCAGCTCATAAGGAAATCAGTGCTGATTATAACTGTAATGAAAACCCCTTCATCAAAAAAAAAAAAAAAAGGTGAACTCCCTCATTGTATAAAATGCAAATTTGAAAAGGTTAGTCTTCAGTTAAGTCCCTTCGTTGGCTTGGCTGCCTGGATACATTCAATTGACTAGCAAAGCGCTATGAGGTTCCCAGGAATGAATACCCTAAGTTCCACCTATTTAGAACCATCTGAAGTTCTTCAAATATGCCAGATGGTTATGGAGCATTTTGTTCCTGCTCCAGAAAATGCTTTTCTTACCTCTTCTCACTAACCTGATGTTTATGGTTGTCTAGTCAACACCCACCTCTGCTTCTCCTACCCCAGAGATGGATACCTGCAAAGACTTCCATTGAAGAACATGTATGACTTTATTAAAATGTTGGGTTGATAGATCTCTTTCCCATACCCTAAAAGGAGGTATTGTTTTTCATTTCTCGATTATATTTCTTGTTTGTATGTATGATATGTGCTCAGTTAATGATTGTCAAATAAAGGGTTGAATGAATGAAAGGATAAATAAGTGAATGGCTGAATGGATAAATAAGTGATTGGGTGAATAGACAGATGAACCAATGAAAATATATTTTTTGTAGCATGTATGAAATGTCAGTCAGGTTGGGGAGTGAATCGGGGAAAAAACAACATGATCTTTTTAGATTCCATTCCAATAAATGTTTCCAAATTTATTTTCCTAATAAAGTCTTAATGATGCATGATTTTAGGGCCAAATGTTGTGCAATTTTCATACTTAAGGGATAAATGTATCCCAAAGGAAAGAGAAGAAAATATATACTTTACTCATCCTGACTACAAGGTGTACACTTCACACAATAATACATTTTTATCAGATAACACTACAAGATTTTATTAAAATTTACCAGATAAAGCTTACTCTAACTATGATCAAATCAGTTAATGCAGGAAGAAAAAAAATCAGTGCACCTTTAGAATCATTGTAGCCTCTAGAAAAGAGATGGTCAATACAGTGAAATAAGAGCAGTCTAATGTACGTCAAACCCAGGTTCTCATTCCAACAAAAAACTCTCTAGCCACGTTTTAAAACTATAATAGTGATCATGTATTTAGCGCTCACCTGTACCAGACTGTGTTCTAAGTGACTGCTACAACATTCTCTGTAGTCTCACCAACAGCCTTATGTTAACGGCACTGTGATACCTATGCTCAGAGGAAAAGCAGCTTGTCTCAACAGTACACCTGCTAAGCAACGAGGGAAGTATGGTTTCAAATGGGAACCTCTGAAAGCAGTGACTATGCTTCTAGTCTCGAAGCTGGGCTGCTCCATGACTCTAGTAAAGTGACGTGACACGCGGCCCCAGTTTTTCCGTATCTCGCAGGGAACTGAGAATCAGCAGATCTCTCCTAGACAGTCATTGTTTTTTGTTGTTTCTCTCCTGGAATGAAGGCTGACCAAATTCACTCTCATGAAAATACCATAACTAAAGATAGATATGCATTTTCGTTGTATATGAAAACACTTTCAGAAGTGGTTCCATGCTCAGACAGTATGATCATTTGTTTACACAGGGATTGACATGGCTTTCACCTTGCTGTCAGGAGGATAAAAATATTTATCTCACCCCTGCAATTACAATTGGATTCAGCCTGTTTCCTATTTGCTCAGAACCATGGCCTGGACCACGTAGGACGTGTTAATGTGACAATCTGTCCAGGAGCAATGGCCCATCAGAACGCTGCGGTCGGCACCGACCGTGGGGATCACAGCTTTTGAAAACAGTAGCAATGATCTGGCTCTCATTACAAGTATATCTATCATTTTATTCAATTAAAATACAAAACTCATTCATCACCATGTCTGAATTATGGTAACAGCTGTGAAAATTATTTCTCTGTCTCTGTTTCTGTTTGAGTCTTTCTAATTCATTCATGATACTGTGGATAAAATAATATTTTAAAGAAATGTGACCATTTCATGCCTCTTTAAAATTTGTGGAGAAATCTGACTGAGTTCAGATGAATCTAAACTTCTCAGCATGACCTAAGGGTCCATCAACACCTGCTTTTTAACCTGTTCTTTTACTGTTCTTACTGTACCCTAATGTCCAAGAATCTTGGAAGAGGTTCCTCAGCTTTGACCATGCTGTTCTGTCTCGAAGAGTGCTTGCTCCGTACTCTCTGTGTGTAGCTAACTCCTACTCACCCTTCAGAACTCAGCTCATAGGTTGCCATTTCCAGAAAGGCTTTTGTGTTCAAATCAGTCCAAGTTTTGTAGCTATCTCAGACTTTGCTGTGAATCAATATTACAAACAAGAATTGTGAGCTGGGCAGAGATCTGTGACAGGGATGAATAAGATAAAGAGTCTGGGATTTAGAAAATAAGTCATCCAGTAGCGCTGAACATAATTTGAATGTGCCAGTGAGGGACATGAGAGACTGAAATAACACAGCTTGATACGCCTTTCCCAAAATACTATTAAATGGCTCTAAAGGGACATCAAGAAAAAGTCAAAGTACAATTTATGATTAAATAAAGAAAAAAATTAATTCAAGGTATTGAACAGAACAGATGAAGTAAAATGCAGTATGTGTGGAAGAAAGTTCAATGTGTTAATTTGTTCTTAACTTTGATTATTAGAATTTTGTCAATGTGTTCTTAAATTTTATTATTAGAGTAATACGGCTTTTGGATATACCATAGGAATTAGAGAAAACTATTTTATAAAGTCTAAACTAAAAAAAGTAAATGGTTGAAAATAGCTAAACAGGTAAGCTTCATCTGGTATTCAAAAAAGTCAGAAAAGTACAAAATTAAATAAGACTAGCACAACCATAAGACTGGATTTATGGAGAATAAACACCAAAAGCAACCCAAAAATAGGCCTTGGTATGTAATAATATAATAAAAGTAGACTGTAAGATCAATATAAGTGGAAAGTGTTTCAAGTAATTTAATGTTGGTTAGCATTTTGGAAAACATATTTACATATGTATTTCATAGTATAGATGAAATACATTTTACAAAAATTTAAGTATTAGAGAAAAAAATTCTCATGTCTACTGTCTGGTAGATTAAATGTGCAGAAAACTAAAACACTGGTTACAGGGAAAAGCACCATTTAAAAAAATGGTGGAATGTGTTAAAATGAGAAAAACTATTGGACACCAAAGAGCTGGAAGGCTAACTCCACAATCAGAATTTCTCCTGAGCATCCTACTGAGCTCTAGTGGCCCAGGGCTCTCGCTGCTTCTCCTTCTTTTTTTTTTCTTCTCTTCCATTCATAGACAAATAGGCAAAGAAACAACATTCAGGGACATGTTTAAGTTTTCCATTCACAGTAAAATATGATTGTCCACAATTTGTTAAAACAATTTAATGCAGACAAAATAGTCTTTTCAAAAAGTTGTGCTGAGTCAATTAGATATGTATATGCAAAAGTAAAGTTAAAAATTAAATTGGACCCTTATAATGGAGTATTCTTCAGTCTTAAAAGGAAGGAAACAGGGACAATTTGACTTCTTTTCCTAACTGAATACCCTTTATTTCTTTCTCTTGCCTGATTGCCCTAGCCAGAACTTCCAACACTATGTTGAATAGGAGTGGTGAGACAGGGCATCCCTGTCTTGTGCCAGATTTCAAAGGGAATTTTTCCAGTTTTTGCCCATTCAGTATGATATTGGCTGTGGGTTTGTCATAAATAGCTCTTATTATTTTGAGGTACGTTCCATCAACATCGAATTTATTGAGCGTTTTTAGCATGAAGGGCTGTTGAATTTTGTCAAAAGCCTTTTCTGCATCTATTGAGATAATCATGTGGTTCTTGTCTTTGGTTCTGTTTATATGCTGGATTACGTTTATTGATTTGCAAATGTTGAACCAGCCTTGCATCCCAGGGATGAAGCCCACTTGATCATGGTGGATAAGCTTTTTGATGTGCTGCTGAATCCGGTTTGCCAGTATTTTATTGAGGATTTTTGCATCGATGTTCATTAGGGATATTGGTCTAAAATTCTCTTTTTTTGTTGTGTCTCTGCCAGGCTTTGGTATCAGGATGATGTTGGCCTCATAAAATGAGTTAGGGAGGATTCCCTCTTTTTCTATTGATTGGAATACTTTCAGAAGGAATGGTACCAGCTCCTCCTTGTACCTCTGGTAGAATTCAGCTGTGTATCCATCTGGTCCTGGACTTTTTTTGGTTGGTAAGTTATTAATTATTGCCTCAATTTCAGAGCCTGCTATTGGTCTATTCAGGGATTCAACTTCTTCCTGGTTTAGTCTTGGGAGAGTGTAAGTGTCCAGGAAATTATCCATTTCTTCTAGGTTTTCTAGTTTATTTGCATAGAGGTGTTTATAGTATTCTCTGATGGTAGTTTGTATTTCTGTGGGGTCGGTGGTGATATCCCCTTTATCATTTTTTATTGCGTCTATTTGATTCTTCTCTCTTTTCTTCTTTATTAGTCTTGCTAGCGGTCTGTCAATTTTGTTGATCTTTTCAAAACACCAACTCCTGGATTCATTGATTTTTTGGAGGGTTTTTTGTGTCTCTATCTCCTTCAGTTCTGCTCTGATCTTAGTTATTTCTTGCCTTCTGTTAGCTTTTGAATGTATTTGCTCTTGCTTCTCTAGTTCTTGCAGATGACATGATTGTATATATAGAAAACCCCATTGTCTCAGCCCAAAATCTCCTTAAGCTGATAAGCAACTTCAGCAAAGTCTCAGGATACAAAATTAATGTGCAAAAATCACAAGCATTCTTACACACCAGTAACAGACAGAGAGCCAAATCAGGAATGAACTTCCATTCACAATTGCTTCAAAGAGAATAAAATACCTAGGAATCCAACTTACAAGGGATGTAAAGGACCTCTTCAAGGAGAACTACAAACCACTGCTCAGTGAAATAAAAGAGGACACAAACAAATGGAAGAACATACCATGCTCATGGATAGGAAGAATCAATATCATGAAAATGGCCATACTGCCCAAGGTTATTTATAGATTCAATGCCATCCACATCAAGCTACCAATGAGTTTCTTCACAGAATTGGAAAAAACGGCTTTAAAGTTCATATGGAACCAAAAAAGAGCCCACATTGCCAAGACAATCCTAAGTCAAAAGAACAAAGCTGGAGGCATCACACTACCTGACTTCAAACTATACTACAAGGCTACAGTAACCAAAACAGCATGGTACTGGTACCAAAACAGAGATATAGACCAATGGAACAGAACAGAGTCCTCAGAAATAATACCACACATCTACAGCCATCTGACCTTTGACAAACCTAAGAGAAACAAGAAATGGGGAAAGGACCCCTATTTAATAAATGGTGCTGGGAAAATTGGCTAGCCATAAGTAGAAAGCTGAAACTGGATCCTTTCCTTACTCCTTATACGAAAATTAATTCAAGATGGATTAGAGACTTAAATGTTAGACCTAATACCATAAAAACCCTAGAAGAAAACCTAGATAGTACCATTCAGGACATAGGCATGGGCAAGGACTTCATGTCTAAAACACCAAAAGCAACGGCAGCAAAAGTCAAAATTGACAAATGGCATCTAATTAAACTAAAGAGCTTCTGCACAGCAAAAGAAACTACCATCAGAGTGAACAGGCAACCTACAGAATGGGAGAAGATTTTTGCAATCTACTCATCTGACAAAGGGCTAATATCCAGAACCTACAAAGAACTCAAGCAAATTTACAAGAAACAAACAAACAACCCCATCAAAAAGTGGGCAAAGGATATGAACAGCCATTTCTCAAAAGAAGACATTCATACAGCCAACAGACACATGAAAAAATGCTCATCATCACTGGCCATCAGGGAAATGCAAATCAAAACCACAATGAGATACCATCTCACACCAGTTAGAATGGCAATCATTAAAACGTCAGGAAACAACAGGTGCTGGAGAGGATGTGGAGAAATAGGAACACTTTTACACTGTTGGTGGGATTGTAAACTAGTTCAACCATTATGGAAAACAGTATGGCGATTCCTCAAGGATCTAGAACTAGCTGTACCATATGACCCAGCCATCCCATTACTGGGTATATACCCAAAGGATCATAAATCATGCTGCTATAAAGACACATACACACGTATGTTTATTGCGGCCCTATTCACAATAGCAAAGACTTGGAATCAACCCAAATGTCCATCAGTGACAGACTGGATTAAGAAAATGTGGCACATATACACCATGGAATACTATGCAGCCATAAAAAAGGATGAGTTTGTGTCCTTTGTAGGGACATGGATGCAGCTGGAAACCATCATTCTTAGCAAACTATCACAAGAACAGAAAACCAAACACCGCATGTTCTCACTCATAGGTGGGAACTGAACAATGAGATCACTTGGACTCGGGAAGGGGAACATCACACACCGGGGCCTATCATGGGGAGGGGGCAGGGGGGAGGGATTGCACTGGGAGTTATACCTGATGTAAATGACGAGTTGATGGGTGCAGCACACCAACGTGGCACAAGTATACATATGTAACAAACCTGCACGTTATGCACATGTACCCTAGAACTTAAAGTATAATAATAATAATTTAAAAAAAAAGAAAAAAAAAAGGAAGGAAAGTCTGAAGAACGCTTCAACATGGATGAATCTTGAAGACATGGTGCTAATGGAAATTAAGCCAGACACAAAAAGATGCACACTATATTATTCCACTTACACGAGGTACATACAATAGTAAAACGTATAAAAAGATAAAGTAGAAGGATGGTTACCAGGGGCTGTGTGGGGAAGGAAAGGAAGAGTTGTTTTTGAACCAGTATAGAGTTTGTTTTGCAAATGAAAAGGTTCTGGAGCTCTGTTTTCCAACAATGTGAATATACTTAACACTATTGAACTGTACAGTTAAAAGTGACTAAGATAATAAATTTTATCTTCTGTGTTTTCAACCATAATAAAAATGCATCAGGAATAACATTAGATGCTTACCTCACATCATCTACAAAAATTGACTTAAAATGAATTACAGAACTAAATGGAAGAGCTTACAATATAAAATTTCCAGAAGGAAATACAGGATTTTTTTTTATGCTGAGTCAAAGAGTTCTCAGGCATGAAGTAAAAGTAGCAACCATACAAGCAAAACATTGATAAATTCGACATTATTAAAAGTTAAAATGTTTACATTTCAAAATATACTACTGTGAAAATAAAAAGTCAAGCCAAGAACTGACAGCAAATACTTAAAAATAAACCTGATAAAGGGCTTTGCTCCAGAAAATATGAAGAGCCTTTCAACTGAATAATAAGAAAACAGCACAGTTTTTAATGAGCCAGAGACTTAAAGTTCGCCAAAACAAAACCACACCAAAAACATAAAACAAAAAAACATATAAACAGTTAATAAGCCCCTAATAAGGACCCTGGCATCATGAGCTATTAGGAAAATGCAAATGAAAACCAGAATGAGATACCATAATTTTCCCACAGAGTGGCCACAATAAAAAAGAAAACAGGGGTTGGCGGGACAAAATTGGGACTCTCATATATCGACTGTGGGGATGGAATTGGCATAGCCACTTGGAACACCGGCAGTTTCTTTAAACGTTAAACAGGCATTTACCATTAGACACAGCAATTTCAGTGTATTATTGCCACCCTGCCAAAAAAGGGAAAGACTCTACCACCACCACCACCTCCCGCACTTTGGTTCAGATGTGGAGGCTGATGATGCTACACACACAACAGAGGCTGGGAAAAGATGTGTCACTTACCAGCGAGGTTTCCAGAGGAGAGCAGGAGATGTCTCCCAAGCTTGTCCAAAAATGGTTTGAAAGAACAGGGAAAGACCCTGGCTTGGGGTTTTTACAGTCGTTCAGGCCTGAGGCCACTGTGTTCATTGCCTGAGGCCATGGGCTTCCCTTGAATGCAAAGTGTCTTGTGTTGCTTGAACTTCCTGCTGGCATCAAAGAAGGGAACACGGAAGTTTTCTTATCAACTTGCCCTGTTGTGGGACACAAAGCGGAGAGGGTGGTGAGACTTAGAAGCTGTCAGTCATCAAACATCAAAAATGTGGTGAGAGCTACAAAACACTGAGACACTGTTCATCTTTGCCTAACTCCAAGGTGTTAGGAAGACAACATGGCTCCTGAAAAACATTCTGTTTAGAGATGGAAAAAAAAAAAATCTAGGAAATGTCTCTGGATTTGAGCAATACAGCCACTTTAGGATGAAAAGCAATTATGTTAGCAAATTTGGAGAGGGCAGCCTTATTCTTCTTCAATGTGTTTTGGATCAGAGATCTGCATTTAGAAAACACAAGTTTTTTTTTTTTAGTTGTTTTGTTTTTTAACTGGGGAAAGAACACCCTGTTCAAGAAATGGTTCTGGGAAAATTGGATAGGCACATGTAGAAGAATGAAACTGGATTCCTTTTACCATATATGAAAATTAACCCAAGATGGATTAAGGACTTGCATCTAAGGCCCGAAACCATAAAATTTCTAGAAGAAAACCTAGAAAAAAAACTCCCCTGGACATTGGCCTAAGCAAAGAACTTATGACTAAGACCCCGAAAGCAAATGCAACAAAAACAAAAATAAATAAATGAGACCTAATTAAACCAAAAATCTTCTGCATAGCAAAAGAAAAAAATCAGCAGAGTAAACAGCCCAGGGGTGGAGGACCCCACGCTATGCGGGACCACAGGGGCTGCCTGTGGAAACAGCAGGAGCAGCAGGGCCATGGGAGGCAGCTTTACAGTAATAAGAGGGTGTGGTGCCCTGGTTCCCATGGGATGTCATGACTGGATTGTTTTGAATAATTCTGCAGGCTGGCAGAGAGCTGAAGCCCACTATTCAGGGGCAAGCAGGGCGCAAATTTGACCTTCTTTGTGAGAAGAGTGGCTTGAGTAGGGGGCCGATCCGCCAAAGCACACTGAGGCGAGGACTTGCAATCAGGCCACAGGGCGGCCTTCCCTATTTCCCCAGATGGCCCTGGTTTTAGCTTTTATACCACAATCAGACCAGATATGAAATCCTCATAAAAAGTTTGCTGCGTTTCTACACATCGACTACAGCATTTAGAAAATACCACTGTTAAAATACGAAAGCATGCACAAGCAGAAGGACGCCACCGGTAGTTTTGGAAGAAAAAAAAAAGAGTCTTTATTCAAAGTAATTAAGTAAGACTCAAATCAATGTAGAAATGTGTAAGATTCATGGATTGAAGGACTCCTTGTAAAAACTTCAACTCTTCCCAAACATTATTTCAAGAATGCAGCTTTTCATGGAATTTGACAAGCACATTCTTAAATTATATAGAATTTCAAAAATTGCCAATATATTGTTGAGAAAGGAGCAGATGGAGAGAATCATTCTTCCTGACATTATTAGTTATTTTAAATCTACAATATTTAGTATGGCATAGGCTGGTACTGACTGATATAAATAGATCAGAACAGAAAGAAACAGAATAAATGACCCTAAAATAATAAAAACCTGCATTTATGAAAAAACTAGTTTTATTGTACATAAGCCACTACAAAAGTCTTCAGTAAATGGTGCTAGAGCAACTTATTTATATTTATTTTGTAAAGTAAAATATATACTTATTCTATGTACCTACCCCTCCCAAAAAACTAAACCCACATGGATTACACATTTGAATGCAAAGTCAAAAATTTTAAAAATAGTAGGAAAAAGTGGCAGAATATTTAGTTTCCCAAATAAAGAAAGGAGTTCATAAACAAGTCTATGATGCCCAAACTAAAAGAAAAACAAATATTGGTAACTTGGTTTACATAAAATAAATTATATTAAACAAAAGGCACCATGAAGACACTAACCACTGGGAAAAGATATTTGCAAAACATATAACCCAAAAGAATTCATAATATATAAACATGTTCCATAAAAAACTGATAAAACCAATTTAAAAAGACAAATGCGCACGCACGTGCACACACACACACACTAGGAAAATGAGCAAAAAACGTAAGCCATCATTGTACAGAAGGGAAAATAGAAATGTCCATACAAATATGAAAATAAATGGGACCTTAGTCATCATAAACATGAAAATTAAAGCCATAATGATTTAGCATTTCACATCTGGTAATAAAAAATGGTAAAATAATTTTGGACAGTAATTTAGCATTTCTTAAAAATGATGACGTTCCAGGCATGTGTCCTGGAACCTCCTGTTTAGGAGCACTAGATTAACATGAAGAGATTTGCATCTCTTATGAGTTATTGCCACCCAGCTCTGAGACCTCCCTTCTTGACCCTGCTTTGTGATATGGAGATGGGTCCTGTGAACAGGTCTCAAATATCTGCTGCCTCAAAGTGAGGCTCCGTCTCTAGACAGAGCTGGGGCACTGTAAAACAGTCACAGAGGCGAGGTGCTTCCTTTTTTTTTTGGTGCTTTTGTGCTGCTTGTAGCATGGCAGCCAGTAAGTTGGCATGCAAGAGGCTTAGCAGCATTCATCTCTGTGACTCTGATGGGCCAGCTGCATCCTGAGCCCCTGCAAACTTCTTGGTGCACTGGACCAGTGGACTGGCTCTACCCACATCTTCCAGCAAGTCCCTTCCCCCAGCAGGTGCTGCTCCTACACAGTAAAGCCTTCTCCAAAGAGGTGGGGGTCTCAGCATGGTTCTTCCTTGTTCCTCGTCCTCTGAGGCACTTGCTGCTTTCTGTGTTTGCTACTTTTGTACTCCTTAGCATGCTCTTTCATTCCTTATAGTAGTTAAGAGTACATCTTACTAGTTAACAGTTCTTCACATGAAATGTTCACACTACTGGCAATGTTTCTCTCCTGGTTGATACAGTGTTTATAGCAACATGTTTTATAATAGAAGCATATTGAAAAGAATAAAATATTCCTCAACATTAGAATATATAATTAAACTGTGCTACACATATGTAAAATGACATATATAGCCATGAAAATGTAAAAACCACAACTATATACATAAACATAAGTGAAACTAAAATGTATCATATTTGGAAAACAAAGGCATGAAAAACTGAAGAGGATTCATATGCACAAACTTTTTTAATGAGCAAAATTAATATATTGTCTAGAGAATTATGCATACATTTTACAAACAAAGTGAATATTAATCCTACACAGAAAATTGATGATAATGGTTTAACTGTTGGAGCCAAATGATGAATGTGATTGGTCAATACTACTAATATGATTCTGTTTCCTAAGCTGTGTAGAACACATAGGACTGCTTGTTTTAATATTGTGCTTTTAAAATATGTGCGTGTGCAATATTTCATGTTTTTCTTTTAAAAGTGTGTGAGTAGGGTGAGATTTTCTAAGCCTAAAGTCAAGAGATGATATCATATAATAGCACCAAAGGAGACATTTATATTTCTAAATTAACAGTCAAATGTATTGCTGCAACTGTGACTGATAAATTAATTAGTAAATAGATCAAAATTATAAACAACATACAATGAATGTAAAGATATAAATAAAACACAATACTGAGAGCTGACAATGTGCTAGCAGCCCTCACTCTCAGCACCTCTTCAACCTCAGGTCCACTCTGGTGGTGCTCACCACTCTGGAGGAGCCCACCACGGCACTGTGGGAGCCCCTCTCTGGGCTGGCTGAGGCCGGAGCCGCCTCCCTCTGCTTGCGGGGAGGTGTGGAGGGAGAGACCCAGGCAGGCACCAGGGCTGCGCTCTTGGGCTAGTGTGAGCTCTGGTGGGCACGGGCGCAGGCTCAGCAGGCCCCGCACACGGAGTGGACAGCTGGCGCCCCCGGCCCAGGGCAGTGAGGGGCTTAGCACCTGGGCCAGCAGCTGCAGAGGTTGCGCTGGGTCCCCCAGCAGTGCTGCCCGCCAGCACCTCACTCAAATTCTCGCCGGGCCTTAGCTGCTTCCCCGGGGGGCAGGGCTTGTGACCTGCAGCCCGCCATGTCTGAGCTCCCCGCGCACTGCGGTGGGCGCCCGCACAGCCCGAGCCTCACTAGAGGGCGCCACCCCCTGCTCCCTGGAGCCTGGTCCCATCGACAGCCCAAGGGCTGAGGAGTGCAGGCGTGGCTCGGGACTGGCGGGCAGCTCCGCCTGCAGCCCCTGTGCAGGCACCACCAGGTGAAGTCAGCAGGACTCCTGAGCAGGATGGGAACTTGGAGAACTTTTATATCTAGCCAGAGGATTGTATGTGCACCAGTCAGCACTCTGTATCTAGCTAATCTGCGGGGGACTTGGAGAACTTTTAAGTCTAGCTAGAGGATCATAAATCCACCAATCAGCACTCTGTGTCTAGCTCAAGGTTTGTAAATACACCACTGGGTACTCTGTGTCTAGCTCAAGGTTTGTAAACACACTGACTGGTACTCTGTATCTAGCTAACTCTGTAGCTAGCTAGCTAGCACTCTGTGACTCTGTGTCTAGCTCAAGGATTGTAAAGGCACCAATCAGCACTCTGTCAAAATGGACCAATCAGCTCTCTGTAAAGTAGACCAATCAGCTCTCTGTAAAATGGACCAATCAGCAGGATGTGGGTGGGGCCAGATAAGGGAATAAAAGTAGGCTGCCAGAGCTAGCCAGGGGCAAGCTGCTTGGGTTCTCTTTCACACTGTGGAGGATTGGTCTTTCGCTCTTTGCGGTAGATGTTGCTGCTGCTGACTCTGGGTCTACGCTGCTTTTATGAACTGTAATGTTCACTGCAAAGGTCTACAGCTTCTCTCCTGAAGCTAGCGAAACCATGAACCCACTGGGAAGAACGAACAACTCCAGATGCGCTGCCTTTAAGAGCTGTAACACCCACCACGAAGGTTTGCATCTTCAACTCCTGACAGCGAGACCACGAACCCACCAGAAGAAAGAAGCTCCAGACACATCTGAACGTCTGAAGGAACAAACTCTAGACACACCATCTTTAAGAACTGTAACACTCACCGCAAGGGCCTGCAGCTTCATTCTTGAAGTCATTGAGACCAAGAACCCACCAATTCCGGACACAATACAATGACAAAATGATATTAATAGATGACTCATAGGCAAGTTAATAGTATTTTGTAATAAGCATAAAAGATGTACCGTGGTAGGATTACATCACTACTAACTGATGCAAAGTGACAGGTTTTCTTCTTTAGGTTTAATTGAGTGAGATGGTAGTGATGGTGGCCTGCAAGCACTTTGAGCTATAGGTATTTCTACTGGATGTATATTACTACATCTTCCTCTAACTCTCATTTGTTAGTAATTAGCAGGAATTTTTTAAATCTCCAGATATTAGCTCCAGTGAGTCTACTTGTTAAAGTTAATGATTCTTGTGCAAGTACTTAGACATAAGAAACTTACCAGCCCAGCGGATCATGAGGGCAGGAGATCAAGACCATCCTGGCTAACATGTTGAAACCCTGTCTCTACTAAAAATAAAATTAAAAAAATTAGCCAGGCGTGGTGGCAGGCACCTGTAGTCCCAGCTACTCAGGAGGCTGAGGCAGGAGAATGGTGTGAACCCAGGGAGGAGGACCTTGCAGTGAGCCGAGATCGCGCCACTGCACTCCAGCCTGGGCGACAGAGCAAGACTCCGTCTCAAAAAAAAAAAAGAAAAGAAGCTTACCAGCCCAAACAGGGTGCCCCCATAAGTTGCGACCTAAATGTCTTGATAAAGTAACAATGGTATATCAATATAAACGAATAGTGCAATTGCTTAAAATATTGTTGTTTAAAAAATACTTAATGGTGTGGAAAATAAAATACAATATTAATACAGCAATGTATATAGCACTTTATGACACACATATATGCTCATATATAATTAAAAATAAGGTATTTGCCTAAATGTTAATTGTCTTGATTCTAGGTAAAACTATTTGATGTGATATTTTTCTCTCTCACTTGTTTGTGTCATTATCTCTCATGGTTTTTATATTTTCTGAATCTCCTTACTTTTAGATTTCACCATTTAGACAATTGTCGGGGGACAGGGAGGAAGGAAAGTATAAACAGTGCCAGCATCAACATAATTATTTTTTGTCAAAGCTTCCTTATATTAAACTACTGTAAAACTTGTATTTTGTTCATTATGAGTACATACAACTGTCCGGTTTAGTAAAGAAAGATGAACAACTGAGGGATCGGATAGACACATCTTTCACTGGGGCATACAGAATGTTTGCCTGAATGGGAATTACTAAATTTAAAATAATTGCACTGAAGAATCAAGTAATTTTCCTTTTCACATCTTACTTTTAAAACATTAAGTCTCTCCATGATGGGTTCAATTTACACATACAGCCAAATAAAGACATTCTGGAATGAAGGTTCTCCGGGCAGAAGTCAGAACCTGTTTCTGTGTTGCTCAGATTTCTGCAGTGTCTTCATACCTGACTAGTCCTTCGTGTTTTTTAAGCATGCATGTTCAGCTTTGCAGGAAGTAGAGCAGCAGGGGCTTTGCAGTGATTGCTACATGGGTCTTTTTTCCAATTGAACTGTTTCACAGCTCCTTTACCTTAAAAATGAATGCTGATATAAGTCATGCTTCACAGGAGCCATGGAATTGGAGATCGGTGTTAACTCCTGGTTTTCTGGCAGCCCAGATGATTTGCATTACTGCAAGGAACCTCGAGGGTCGCCCCTGTGCAGGACCTTGAGGAGACAGGACCCCTGGCTAGAGAACTGGATGGGTGATTCCCATGCTCAGCCAACTGTGAGAACCATTGGAGGAAGTTTCCGCTTTTTCTGTTAGACAAACGCGGGAGTATTCAGATATAGTGGCAGGGCTGGGGCAAGGTGGATTGCCAGTAGGTTGTGATTTTAAGTTTCTGGTGCAGAGGTGGCACAGACACTGGTGCAGCCAGGTAGAGCCATGGCTTTTAGCTTTCAGCCACAGCAATGAGGCCATTCGGGTGGGAGTGGAGGTTGAGGAGAGAGCACTTGGGATTCCAAGGCTGAACCTAGAGGAAACAAATCTGTATACCTAATGCCTTTTAACAGCCTTTGGTAAATGCCTTTTCTGCCGGAGGTAGACAGAGAGGTTTTGTCACAGCAGGGAATCCTGACTAATAAAGACATTGGTGAAATCCTCTGCATTTATAGTTATGGAGTCCAAGGAGTATTACTGTTGTGGGATTGTTTTTCCTCATTCCAACAGAGCAAATTTTAAAAAATCCATCCAGAGAACAGGAATAAAGAAACCTTTTTTCTCTCTCTTCCCTTGCCCCCACCCCCAACACACACATACACACACACAAACACACACACACACACACACCAGCGTTACATTCAAGGTCCATTTAGACACTGGAGACAAACTCTGGTAAACCATATCACATAGAGAAATAATGTTTGTGCAGAGAAGTCAGCTTCTACTAGCCTGGTATTCTTTCTCAGGTCAAGTGGCTGGCCGTTTCCTATCCTATTTCAGTCAACATGAGAGCTCTTTAAATCTGTTTCAAGGCCAGCAAAGGGGATGAGTGAGAAAGACAGAGGCAGGACTCACAGGAGCTCTCTCTTCAGGCTTTTAAGCTTCAGCGGTGTGAGGTTCACTCACAAGGGGCACAGGAGCCCTGAACTTCTGGACCCTGGCCCAGGTACGAATTACCCAAAGACACTGCTCCTCAGCCCAACCATAAAACTAAAGATACATTCAGAAGATGAATGAAATTGGCCATAAAATTTCCAGTCTCTTCAGAATTTAGACTACCTTTTCTACCTAACTGAATGTGGGCAAACCACTTATCCCTATATTTTCTCTCGTTTCCTCTACATTTTTTTTCTTTTAATTAGGAGACAGGTAAGATGTCAAGCTCCAACATTCCAGTTTTTTATATTTAGAATTATATATTCTAGAAGAAGATTTATTTTGCAAATTTCTACATTTAGAATTTGATCTTGGATTAGAAATACCTTGGGTACTGATAGAAAATAAAATCCAATCCTTTCATTTTCCAGGTAGCAACTGCCTCATCTTTTCCATCTATGGAGTGCGGAGTATCTGCCCTACTTCATTCAGGTGTGAAGATAAAATGAGATAATAAATATCTGATGGTTGGAAACAAGTAAGGGGTCAATAAATGTTGATTTTATTATAACCAAGAATAATTAAAATATTTTGAGCTGCTTCCTGCAGCTAGTCATTTGCGATTTTTTAGTGTGCTCATTAGTTTATAAAGCAATTTCTGGATGGAAGGGAGGGATGTGGTAATTGTGTTTAAGGACATAGGAGATTTTAACTTAAGAGAAAGTTTGTAAAGGAGGCACAGAAACAGGGTACTGTAGACAGAAGACAGCCAAGCAGAGAGAGTGATGGAAAAGGACTAGGCAGGACCTTTCTTTGGGGAACATGTATATTGCTTCAGTCACTGCAGGACTAATGAGGAGCCAAAAACTCTCTAGAGGGAAGCTGAAGTAAATTAGAGATATAAATTAGAATATGTTAAATAGTCTAGCAACAGCAAATGAAAGTTACCTGTTGGCATTAGCTCACATAATACTCCCTTATTTACTGCTGGTGTTAATCCCCAGGGGCATGGTAGAAGCCAGGACTTCTGCACCTGAACCTTTTCCTTCCCCTTAAGAAATGAGTCAGTCCAGTACATAAACCAATCGACTTAAAATTTACATAGTTACTAAAAAGATCTGATAATGTTTAGACTTTTATTAGTTTTTAAGTGAAGTTGGTTTCTCATTTCTTAAAACAGTCCAGAGACTTGAGGCAATAAATGACTCTCAGCTTCTCCTTTTCATTAGTCCATCTTGTCACACTTATCTCATGAGAAAAAAACTAGAAAGAGGCAGAAATGAGAAAAAACGACTTCCTTGGGCAATTCTAAGGCTGAAAAGTTGTTTGAGAATTATCCTCATTATCTTCCTGACCACCTCACATACCCTGTAGGTGGAAAGATTTAATTCTTAACTACTTCTCAGACTGATGAGACTGAAGTGTAATGTTTCTTGTTCAAAGTCATCGTTCACTGGATGTTTTTCAAACAGGAATGTTGGACAAAACGGCTATTTAGAGAGTGAAGGAGAGGAACTTCCAAGAGCAACTTGCCCCAAGAGAAACCCAGGGACGCCTGCCCTTTGGTGGCTTTGTCCATGTGCTGCTCACACCAGAAAGCACTCGGGGGTGACCTGCACCAAAAATGAACTGCAGTAGTCTGGGCACATTGGCTCACGTCTGTAATCCCAGCTCTTTGGGAGGCCAAGGTAGGTGGATCATCTGAAGTCAGGAGTTCAAGACCAGCCTGGCCAACATGATGAAACCCGGTCTCAACTAAAAATACCAAAATTATCCAGGCGTGGTGGCAGATGCTTGCAATTCTGGCTACTTGGGAGGCTGAAGCATGAGAATCTCTTGAACCCAAGAGATTGGTCTATGTGTTATGACTAAAGATACAAAAAGAAAGGGGGGAAAAAAGTAACTCCAAACGTTTAGGAGTCCACCATGGATCTGTTAAATTTCAAGTTCATGTATCTCCCTACACAGAGCTGAGCTGTGTCTACCCCAAACCTGATCCAGCACGTCATCTCTGGGATAGCAGTGGGAGGGAGGCATCTGTGAACATCAACCTTATGCAAAGTGTGGTTTCCCATCTGGGAAAGCGATAACTGATGTTTCCCCCTCTGAAGCCACATGAGTATAATTCCGATGGTAAAGCTTCTGAATGATTGAAGAAAAGGCAGCCAGTGAAGAAAGTGGAGTAAGACCCCTTAGCAGAGATGAGCACATGTCCGCTGAAGACAGAGGAGACAGAAGTGTGGAGACAGCTTTCCTCCTGTCCGTGGGAGATGGCTGAGGCTGGGGCCCTCTGCAGGAGCTCCTGCAGCAAGACCATCACCCAGTGTTTCTGAGCAAAGAGGGATGACCTTCTCTCCACTCACCCCTGCAGCCTTTAGAGATGCTGAAGGGATTCCAGAATTTCTATTTTTTCTCTTTCACAAGAAGAACCATGGGAATTAATAGAGGGGCAAGATATGGGGCCTTGCAAATTCAATCTCCATCTCCGAAGAGAGGATGGGATGGTGTGCCAGGGGAGTGGGGCCAACAAGGAATGTACCTTCAAGTCTGGTCATCGGTGATGGATGGGACCAAGCTGAAGGTGACAACTTCCTGAAAGAAGCCACAGCCACATAGGCGCCATCCACAGGCTGGACAGAATTAGCGCAATAGCGAGATTTCTTTCCTTCCTAGCATTCGGTCAGCCGTGTGAAGAGGATCTCATCCCCATCTCCGTTCCGCATTCCTCCTAATGACAGTGTTATAGGAAAGATGAGGAAGCATCTTAAAGTGAGACATCCCTCCCTGACTCCAGGCTGTAGGGATCAGAGCAGAAGCCTACACTGGGGGTGGGGTAAAATCAGATACGAGATTAAATTTTTAAGTTTCAGAAACACAAATGGAGAGAAATTTATGGATTCTGCCCAATGATGTCTCAACAATTGGAAAAACACATGCAGTGTTTCACAGTTGAAAGTTATCATTAGAAAAGAAATAAGTGTATAGTCACAAGATTCTGTGGTCTATATAAATTTATAAGATACTCAGAGTATTAGCTGCAAGGTGACATTATTTAGGTTCTAAGTGTATAAAGATGAACTCCCTGGGCCCTTGTCCTCTGCAGCTACAATCATGGCATGCAGATGGACAGTGGCAATACAGTCTGGTGAGTGTGCCATGATGTACTAGGAGGATGTGTCTTTGGATGAGGAGTTGGTAGGGCGGAGATAAATGATAGAGAATTATATTTTATAATAAGTGCTCATTTTGCCTTAATTAACTTCCCAGAACCACCTCATGCTATCTGTAAGAATAATGTTAAACAAAGACCTTAAAATGCTGGAAGAATTAAAGTATCATATTAATGACTTAATGATGACTCTTAGTGTTTTTGGTATGTGGCTGTAGTAACTTGTGTCTTAGATCTTTCTCTAGGGAAGTTCCAATTAAAGAATGGGTCTCCACTGGAATGAATATTTCACCAAGAAGAGGAATGTGGTGAAACAAAAAACTTTTACAATGGTCTCAATATTACCTTGTTCATTTCTTTCTCACCAGGTGTGTTTCTAATTGTTTGGCATTTATTCAGTAAATATTTATGCAAAGCCAACAGTATATTTGGATATTGTGAGAAAGATAAAAGCCAATGTATAAGACTGTCCTTGTAATTCAAGAGCTAAAAAAAAAATCTCCAGGAGGCACAGCCTACATAGATAGAACTGTTAAATAATATTGAGAGGTAGCATGCTATTAAATCCCTAAGTGAAAAGACAGGACAATAGATTCTAAACATAGTTGTTAAATTTTTAAGACATTACCTTTCTTCTAATAATGGAGAAAAATACTTCTCCTTGTTCATGATCATGGATCTGACTGGTCCATAAACTGGTCATTTTCTTCTGCTACAATTGGCTTTTAGCTTCTTTAAAAATATTTTATGCAAGATGTATTCTGAAGATGTAATAATGAAATACAATATATATCCCCATAGGAGTTTACTGACCATAATTACTTTGAGTTTTTCTATTCTTTTACTCACATGACAAGGTGCCGTACTGTTTGGTGATCAATCCTGACAATGACTTACTAGAATTAATGAAATCGAAGGATGTTTAGGGATGCCACCTCTAAGGGACCAGTTAACAGAACAGTGCCCACAATGCCTCTTGGCAATGCCAGAGTGAAATAAAATATGTAGGGTTTTTATTCTCTAAGTCTGCATTTTCATATATCCCAGACTCTGCCCTCTGATACATATGCTGCTTCATAACATTTGAAAGTACTAAAGTATAAAATAAAATCTCTCTCACAAAAGTGGTTAGTTCACCTGAACAGATACAAGCAGAAAACTCACCTCTGTCCACCATTATCTCAACAGGCAGATTCCACAGTGGTAACTTCTAGATACTAAAATACAGCATTTAAAAAAAAATATATATATATATATATATATATATATATATATTATATTTACCAGGTAATATATATGTCACATATATGTTTGTTGTCAAGCAGGATATCTTAATGTAGTATTGTATTTGTAAGGTTTAAATAAAACATAATCATTGCCAAATACAGAATTCCACTCAGAGGGAGATGAAAAACCAAGACCAAAATAGGAGAAAGCCCTGAAGTGAGTTTGTATTAACATTTCTTGCCACATTTATCTTTTCTCCATTAGAGCAGGAAGAGACTATTTTTGCCACAGAATTTTTTACTAATTCCAATGATTATTTCTTATCATTAGTATGACTCAATTATTCTGAAAAATTTGCTTTCAAAGTTTGTAAATTCTTAATGATGAAAACACATTAACAGACACAAATAATCTTAGCATTCTTAACGTTTCCCAAAGTAAGGTGATTTTTTTCATACCTGAGTAATACTTAAAAAAAAAAAAAAGAATACCACAAATATGGGGTCAAATATTTGTAAAAGGTAATGTTTCACCACAAAATGCAGCCTTTCCTAGTGGGAGGTAATCTTAGGACTGAAGAATGATATCACTCATTTTGTAAAAATTTACTTTGCCATCTCAGTGGCACAGCCAGTACTTCCAGTAGCAGAGCAAGTTTCTACTTCAGAGGATCATAGTGTTTGGATTAGGGCCTCTCCAAGAATTTGAAATAAGGGTAAAGCTGGGAGTCAGAATCCCATGAAGGTGTGGATGTCAAGAACACACAGAAGAACAAGGTGGGGAGGAGTTTAACTCTGGCCTTTCCTGAATGGCATCATCCCAGCTGCTTAAGCTCTCTGAGACACCTGTACAATAGGGATGCCAACACTCACCCCCTGAGACACCTGTACAATAGGGATGCCAACACTCACCCCACAGGGCTGCCCTCAGGATGAAGGAGCCACCGCACGTGATGTGCTTCAGTGCAGTGCCTGCGAGTGACGGCTCTCACGGTGAGTGCCTGGGAGTGTTAACAGCCCTCTCACGTTCCGGACCAGCCAAGCTGCAGTCACCTGGAAATCTGAAGCATGACGACCTGGGTGTGTCTGCTGGTTACGAGGCCCAAGCCTGCTAATATTTCACAACTCTGGAAAGAGCTTGGAGTTTGGGCCCTGAAGTTTAATTTTGATTCTACTTTCCTCTAATTAGGTCAAAAGTTCCTTATCTGGAAAATGGGAATAATAATAAGTTTTACCGTTTTTACTAAGATTCAAAATAATATATGCAAAACCCCAACAAGGGGCTAACCCTTGGCCCTTACGCAGTTGGCCAGTTGCTGTGATTATAATATACCTTAGCCCAGCGACTGGCCTGGCTAAGCCTAAGTGTTTTTTGTTTTGTTGTTGTTTGTTTTAAATTTTGTTTGTTTTACTTTAAGTTCCGGGAAACACGTGTAGAACATGCAGGTTTGTTACATAGGTATACGTGTGCCAGGGTGGTTTGCTGCACCTATCAACAGTCACCTAGGTTTTAAGCCTTACATGCCTTAGCTATTTGTCCTGCTGCTTTCCCTCCCCTTTCCCCCCATCCCCCGATAGGCCCTGGTGTGTGTTGTTCCTCTCCCTGTGTCCATGTTTTCTCATTGTTCAGTTCCCACTTGTGAGTGAGAACGTGTGAAGTTTTGTTTTCTGTTCCTGTGTTAGTTTGCTGAAGATAATGGCTTCATCCATGTTCCTGCAAAGGACATGCTCTAATTCCTTTTTATGACTGCACAGTATTCCATGGTATATATGTACCACATTTTCTGTATTCAGTCTATCATTGATGGGCATTTGGGTTGGTTCCATGTCTTTGCTATTGTGAATAGTTCTGCAATACATATACACGTACATGTATCTTTATAATATAATAATTTATATTCATTTGAGTACATACCCAGTAATGGGACTGCTGGGTCAAATAGTGTTTCTGGTTCTAGATCCTTGGGGAATCACCCACTGTCTTCCCCAGTGGTTGAACTAATTTACATTCCCACCAACAGTGTAAAAGCGTTCCCATTTCTCCACAGCCTCTCCAGCATCCGTTGTTTCTTGACTTTTCAATAATAGTTATTCTGACTAGCATTAGATGCTATTTCATAGTGGTTTTGCTTTCATTTCTCTAATGATCAGTGATATTGAGCTTTTCTTCATATGTTTGTTGGCAGATAAGTGCCTTCTTTTGAGAAGTGTCTGTTCATATCCTTTGTCCACTTTTTGATGGGGCTGTTCGTTTTTTTTCTTCTAAATTTGTTTAAGTTCCTTGTAAATTCTCGAAATTAGACCTTTGTCAGATGGGTAGATTGCAAAAGTTTTCTTCCATTCTGTAGGTTGCCTGTTTGCTCTGATGATAGTTTCTTTTTCTTTTTTTTTTTTTTTTTTTTTTTTTTTGTGACGGAGTCTCTCTCTGTTGCCCAGGCTGGAGTGCAGCGGCGCGATCTCGGCTCACTGCAAGCTCCACCTCCCGGGTAGTTTCTTTTTAAGCCTGCTCTTTGAAAGCATGGGCACCCACATCTGAGACAATTTGACAACACGAGAACTTAAAACAAACTTGACACATTCTACTCCATATTCTCTCCAAATGGTAATAGTCAATCTGAATTATTCTTGAAAGGTGTCACAATCTGATTATGGTGTGAATATTTATAAATCAAAGCCCACATTTATATTCTGGAACTCAAATGCTAGCTGGCATTAAGATGATGAAATAGATAATTAGGGCGATTTTGCAAACCAAATTTGTTTGTCTTTTAAAAATATACATTTTGTTGTTTCTAAAAACAATCGACATTGTATCTTCGATCTAATGTAGCCATCATTAGGGGTTAGAAATAGTGGAAATAATTATAGAAGGGAACCTGAATTATTACTGAACTAGATGCAGAATGACTGTTGAAGTGGGAACAACATGAAGGAGAGTGGCTGAGTGGGGTAGATTACAAATGAAAATTGGAAGAATGGTTATTAGTGGCATAAAATGGACAAAACCATCAGGATAAAAGCCAACCACTGACTGGCTGACAACGAGTGCCATGTGATATCTGGGACATCAGTGGGAGACTTTCAGAGGGTGTCAGAGTTAAATACCTATGGTGGCAAAAGGAAGGGAAACCTATATCCAGTTAAGTGCACCCACAGGAAAGGAACCAACAGGAGATGCTCTAAATGTCAGCCCTGATGCAGTCCTCCTGTAATAATGCTAATGTGTGCATGCTGGGATTAGACATAAATGTTTGGTTCAATTTTCTATTCCCAAGAGTATTTCTCTCACCAGGTCCTTTGTGTATATGACTGGTTAATAATGCCTATCTTATGGGTGGTTGTGGAAATTCAGTGTAATTAGTACTAAGGAACAGGTGCAGTCACTGACATGTGGCAGACCCCTTCTATAGCATACATGATACCCTCCAAAAGTGAAAACTAGGTGCTTTTACCCTATGCCCTTCCAGAAGATCTGTGAACAAAAATACTCCAGTATTTCTGTACAAGGTATGGTTCTATCAGTGAGAACAGCCAATATCTCTCTTGACCTATTCCAAACGAATGTGTGAAAATTAATGAAATGCAGATCTTCAAACATTTATAGAAATTTTAATTAGCATTTATAAACTAGATATTATTTGTAAACTCAAGAAATTGCCCACGTAATCTTTAAGCAAATAAATAGGCCACTGTTTACACATTAATACTAAAATTTTAATTTATAAAAATATGTACTGTTGTCAATATTACATGTTCTGTAATAACACAGTCCCACTAGCTTGACATGTTCATTTCATTTATCTATTTCTTGTAATACTTAGATCACACATACACGTTATTAAATACCAACAGTAAAGTATATGTGCTTATGTTTTGTTTTTCTTGTCATATTTAACAGTATATTATTTCTTAGAATCCACAAAGAAACAGACAATTCCAGGGAGTAACAAAATTAAGTGAAACAATATATTTTAAGGTATGGCCCAAATAAAAGAAAATATACCATTATATTAATTAATATAATGCTCGCATTTATGATTATGATTATAATTACAATGGTATTTGAGTTTCCCAGCCTTGTTTTTCTTTATTATCAAAATTTTATTAATATTTTAAGGAGTACCTAGATGAGGTCAGCACAAATCTAGGGAGTAAAATCAGACAGAGGGCCTGTATTTACTTTTTATAGCTCCAAGGCAAATAAGTCATGTTATCCTGGTCGACAGGCAGTCAGACATTACAGGCCATGACCTAGCTATAAAGAGTTTTGAATGCCAGCAATAAATCACTCCCTAATTAACATTCCAAACAGCAAAATGCAAAAGAACTGGTTAAGTTTAGATAAAATCACCATTAAAAATATGTACAATCATAGCTATTTTGAAAAAGTTTAGTATGTTTAGCAATATTTGCTGAAGTAGTCCCAGTGTTCAACTAAACAGAGCGACCAACAAAACATTTTGAAATATGTTTGTATGAATAATTATATTCCTATATTTACGTATGTAAATTTTACTATACCAGAAAATTCCTCATTTACTTGCTCTCAATATTTCTACCATAGTTTTACTTTGGCTAATTCATGGCCAAGGAAAAGTAAAATGTGGTAAATTCCATGAAATACAGAATTGTTCAAAGATCATTATTAATTTTTGTAATGAACTGAAGTTTATAATTCTTTTTGTTTCAAATGGAGAAGTTAGCACACTTAAAAATAGCTAAGTGAGAATAGCATTAGCGGTGCATCAATCTCAACTGCATCCCGGTGTATCAGTTGAATGGCAGAGGGACTAGAAATTACATTTCATGAAGAAAATTTACGGAACTGAAGATATTTAGGCTGCAAAAGAAAAGACTATGGTAAGCCTGTGGGCAGGTTAAGGTTTAAAACACTAAGAATTCGCCTGTAGAATAATACTTAGAAAGAGAAGACAAGAAAAATGAGGAATGGAATATAGAGAAGTAAATGTTGGCTTATTTAAAATCCTTTACAGAGAACAGTACACAATAATGGTAAAGAGTGAAATCTCTATTGCTAAACTATGGGGGTATCCGATATAGGTTCTTAAGTGCTGAAGGACTTTTCATAAATTACTGATGCTGTGGTTTTGGTTTTCTCCAGTGTGAATAGTGTTGAATATAGTATCCATAAAATACCTGAACAGGTTGAGGAAGGGAATGTGTGTAAAGTGGTTAAAAAGAGACTGACACAAACTAAGTGCTCCATAAAAATTGCCTGTAAAAAATAAGACTACCACAAATAATGCTTTTTAAATATATTTATTAAATATATATAATAAATGTGCATATACATAAATGTGTTAAAACACATATGCCAAAATACATATTATTTTAAAATAAACAAATATTGATGATGTGGTTTGGCTGTGTCCCCACCCATATTGCATCAACAATCGTAATCCAAATTGTAATCCCCATGTGTCAAGGGAAGGACCTGAGGGGAGGTGACTGGATCATACGGGAGGTTCCCCCATGCTGTTCTAATCGTGTATAAGTCCTTATGCAATCTGATGGTTTTATAAGGCAGTTTTCCCTGCTCTTGCTTGCTTTCTCTCTCACCTGCTGCCGTGTAAGACATGCCTGCTTCTCCTTCTGCTGTGACTGTAAGTTTCCTGAGGCCTCAACAGCTACGTGGAACTGTAAGTCAATTAAACCTCTTTTCTTTATAAGCTAACCAGTCTCTGGCCGTTCTTTATAGCAGTGTGAAAAAGGAGTAATACAATTGATACTGGCATAACGTATTGACATTGTAGAAATTTGAAAATATAGAAACATATAGAAAAGAAAAATCACCTCTAAACTTACTATTGTTATCTAAATGTGCTTTATTCTAATCGACTTGATCAGTTGAGATCATATGGCATATGAAATTTTACTTTTTGATATTTTCACTTAGCATGATCTTTTGAGATCATAATTTTAATAGCTCTTTGTTATTCATTAGTACAGATATAACAGCAGCAGTCATGTTAATGGCTATTGCATTGTGGACTATTTTCTAGTTCTTTATGTTACACCATGAGCATCACTTTCATTATTTCTATAGGAAAACTTCCTAGAAGTGAAATTGGTAAGTCAAAGATGTGAATAATTTTATGATATTTTACCTACATTGTCAATTTTACACTGTAGCCATTCTAGTATGTGCGTAGTGGTATTTCATGGGAAATTTGTTTCTTTAATGAGTAATAATATTAAATATCTTTTCAAGTATTTGTTTGCCATGCATATACATTCTTTGGTGACGTATCCATTCATCCTTTGGCCATATGTCTTCCAAATCTTTTGATCATGTTTCTGAGAAGTTTATGACTTTGTGATTATTGAATTTATGACTTTGTGATTATTATGACTGTGATTATTATTGAGTTGTGATTGTTGTTTATATATAAGAGATACAATTTCTTCGTTTCCTCAATGCCTACAGTTTGCATTTGCAGTTTTAAAGAGGTTTTGAAGAATAACCATTTTTAATTTTGATCAAGTCAATCTAGCAATTTTTAAATATAATTTATTCTTTTTGTCTTGTAGTTAAGAAATCTCAGCCAAACATAGCATCACTAAGATTTTACAGTTTTCATTTTTAAAATATTTTATAGACTTCAGGATCTTGAATTCTTTCTAAGATTTATCCCTAAATATATTCTACTTCTGATACTATACTATATGGCATTTTAAAATTTCAGACTGCTTTTGACTGTCTATAGAAAGATAATTGATTTGTATTAGTTCATCTTGTGCTGTGTGTGCTACACTTATTAGTTCTAGTAGCTTTGTGTCAAATTTTGTAGAATTTTTAATGTAGATGATGATGTCATCTGCCAATAAAGGCAGAACCGTTTCTCTATTTCCACTTGGATGTCTTTTTTTTTTTTTTTTTTTTTTTTTACATTTCTTGCCTTGCTTCCCTGGCCAGAACATCCAGGACAATGTTGAATAGAAGCAGTGCAAGTGGACATCCTAAATTTGTTTCTGTTCTGGAGGAAAACTGTTGTTTTTACCAATATGCACATATTGATATTCTTCTAGACTCTATATATTCTGAACATTGATCTAGTCATCTACCATTTTGTTAATAACACTGTCTTTATTACCATATACTTAATTGTCTTAAGTAGTGTTTTTTTGGTCTCCAAATTTGTCTGCTTTTACAAAATTGTTTTGGTTAGTTGATAGCCTATGCATTTTAATATTTGTTATAGAATCAGCTTGTCAATTTCTATAAACAAAAAGCTGCTGTGATTTTCATGGTAATCACACTGAATCTACTGATCAATATGCAATCAACTGACACATTAACTTAAAAAAAAAGACACGTCTCCATTTCTGTAGGACCCCTTCACTCTGTCATCAATATTTGGTATTTTTCAGCATATGGGTCTTAAACATCTTTGGTAAAACTTCTTATAGTTTTACTAAACCTAATATCTTTGTTGCTATTGTGAATGTTGTTTATTATTTCAATTTCTAGTCAATTGCTGCTCATCATAATACATAAATACATACAATACATTATTGGATATCAATCTTATATCATACAGTATCATTTCTTACCTCATCTATGTGTTCTAGTCCTTTTCTATGGATCTCACAGAATTTTCTATCTAGATAATCCTGTCACCTTGAATAAAGACAACTTCACATCTTCTTTTGAAATCTAGATGCCTTTCATTATTTTTGTCTCCTTATCAAGCCTCTAGTACATTGTTACTTGTTCTTTATCTTAGAGAAAAAACATTCAGTCCTGTACCATTAAGTGTGATGTTAGCTGTTATCTCTAGGCTTTTTGTAAATGTTTTTATTAGGTTCAGGATGTTCCTGTTTCTCCCTTGTTTGCCGTGACTTTTTTTCAAGGAAATGGATATTGTATTTCTCAAAACTTCTTCAGCATCTGTGCGGAAAATAGTGGTTTTTTAAAGTCTATTATTGTGATGAATTACATTTGATTTTCATGTGTAAACTAACTCTGCATTCCTTGAATAGACACTACTTCATCATAGTGTATTATTCATTTTATACGTTATTGGATGTTACTTGCAAATATTTTGTTAGAAATATTTGCATGTATGTTCATGAGAGACATGCGTCTGTATGATGGGGCCGAAAAATGCCCTCCCAGTCCCAGCCTCTACTGCAGGTGAAACCACTGGCATTTACCAAAAAATGCCCTCCCAGTCCCAGCCTCTACTGCAGGTGAAAGCACTGCCATTTACCGAAAAATGCCCTCCCAGTCCCAGCCTCTACTGCAGGTTAAAGCACTGCCATTTACCGAAAAATGCCCTCCCAGTCCCAGCCTCTACTGCAGGTGAAACCACTGCCATTTACAGGGAGAGACGGTGGTAGGTTTTCAATGTTCTTATTTTCATAAATTCAAAATTCCCTCTCCCTGCCCCAGCAAATCTCACCCAGTGCAATTCTTTCAGTGTTCACACTTCTCCAACTTTGCCTGCTATGGAAACGTGTCCACTGTCTTCAGATAGTGTCTGTGTGCACATGCACACGTGTGTACTCATGGATTATAGTCCTCCGTGTGCACGTGCACACGTGTGTACTCATGGATTATAGTCCGTGTGCACGTGCACACGTGTGTACTCATGGATTATAGTCGTCC